>NC_052349.1:7631741-7658580 GCF_009727055.1 Benincasa hispida | reverse complement strand
AAAAAAAAAAAAAAAAAAAAAAAAAAAAAAAAAAAAAAACAAGGAAGCCAATAAACAATCAACTGTCCTAATAGTATGCTTAGACAGTAAGAATCAGCCTCAGAGCAACGAAATTCTTTCCTAAATCGTTTTGAATTTAGGATAATATGATATATCATGGTAAATCAGATACATTGATCATTAGAGTTAATGCAAAAACAGTCATTGAAATAGTAGCATACCTTTGACCTATAAACAGAGACCAAGAAAGAGAATCACATCATGGATATATCATTGTAATCAATGTTTATACAGTGCCAAAAAATGAATAGGGACTGATAATCAGAGACCAAGAACAGGTAAAAAAAATGTAAATGCAATTGTAATCAATGTTTATACAATGACAAATAATCAGAAACCAATAATAGATATCAAATCTCAAAGAAATACAATTATAATCAATGTTTATAAAGTGACATACAATTATCAGAGACCGATAATCAAAGACCAAGATCCGAACACTGAAATCAAGCATTGAGCAAAATAATCAGAGTAAGCTGAAAAGATGTGTAAAAAATAATCTTACATTTGTTAAAAAAATGAAAAGAAAATTACAATGACTCATCATTGGCAGGTGAAGAGAAAGAAGATTTACCATTTGGTCTGGTAACCCTACTAGGATCTGAACACCATCTTTCATCTCCTACCATGCTCCAAATGAGGATTTCCATCCCCTACCAAGCAAGATCTGAGCTCCAACATGGTTGTACGATTTCAGACTTAGATAGACAGAAGAAAAACACAAAAGAATGGAGAATTGAAAGAAGCGACAAGGAGAAACTCTCGTTTGGAGCAAAGAGATCAAAGGAAATCGAAAGAAGCGACAAGATAAAGGAGGAACAGGAGTGACGTTCAGAACGACAAGATGAAAGAGGAAGTCGAAAGAAAGGGTCACAGATCTAGAGAAAAACTAAGATCTAGACTGTCAAACATACCGTAGTCTAGATTTGCGAAGGATTTCTTCAAATCCAACTAAAGAGAACCACAATGACAGTTGATCGGCAGAAATGGAGAAGAGGAAGCTCCAAAACCCACCAGGAACAACGCCGATAGAGAATAATGACGAAACCTTAAGGAGAAGAGATGGAAGGAAACCGAGCAAAATAATAAGAGTAAGCAAAACAGGGAAGAGCAAAATAATTTGTGGGTTAAGTGGGATTTGGGCTCCCAAATATTGGGTGGGCTATAGTAGCCTACCCGCCAAACTCCAAATAGGGGGCTCAAACGCCCCCTAAATTTCATGGTTTCAGTTTTCTCCTCTAACTTAACTATATTATAAAAAAATAATTAGTAATTGCAGAAGCGAGGAATCGATCCATTGATTGATATCTTATCGACTAAACTATGATCAAATAAATAACTTTGATAATCTATTATTTTATTTATCAAACATGGAAATTTTGAAAATAAAATAAGGAAAATTATTTATATAAAATAGCGAAATTTAATCATTTTAGACTTCTATATATTTCTATCATTGATAAACTTTTATCAATCTCTATCGATAATAGAGTTTTAGTTTCTATTCATATTTATCAGTATTTTTTTTAGATAATTTAACAATTTTTATTCATGAGAAAATTTGGGTATCAAATATTTATGATGGTGGGGTGAGAGAGAGAGACCTAAAACCAAAACTAAAAAGGCAAATTCCGTACAGGTTTAAGAATGTCCAAATATGTATAAAAAAGTATATATTGGAAGTGAGAGATGAGTTAAATATGCTTGGCTGGAAAGAGGGATTGATGTTCCAACTTCCAAGTTCAAAGTGCTTCATCCACTAACCCAAAAATCGCTTTTTCACTTCCTCCTAATGCTCATTTGCTAATGCAAGAGCCTCAAAATCTTGTTCTTATTCATCGTTTCATTACCTTAATTAATCATCCATTTTCTCTCTCTCTTTTATTTACTTTTATACTCCTAAGTGCACAGAAAAGGCCAATTGGAATATTGAATATATATATATATGATTTTGATGAATGTACCTCTTTTGTTCTTATTGTCAATTATTATTATTATTTTTTGCATATTATAAAGAGGGAAAGCTATCAAAATATTGCTTTGTTTGTATTTTGTATTGCTTGCTCCTATTAACACCATCCTAGGGATCGCATATCTCTACGAATATTTTTTAGCCAAATCCTTGTTCTTACTTATATTTACCAAAGTGACTATTTTTAAACATAACTTTTAAACATCATCTTTGCTAATAGGTCTATGATTTAAAAATAGTAATATATAAATCTCCATAAACTCACTAGTTTAACGGTTTGGTACGAAAATGATGTTGGACTAATGTACAAGTTACTACTAAATAATTTACCAAAATCAACAATTTTGAGGAAAAAATTGTTTTCCTTTGATCTTAAGAATGAGTGATTGTCTTCCTTCTGTCTCTATCGTCCAACCCAAGAACATATATTAATGATGTTACCTTATTTATATATATATATATTTTTTTTTTTTGTTGTACGTATGTCTTATAATTGAATGAATGTGTAAGCTGTCTCTTATACACATCTAGATGTGTATAAGAGACAGGTGTAAGAGAGTTTTTTTTTTTTTTTTTTTTTTTTTTTTTTTTTTAACAATATTTTGAGCGAGAACTTATTAGGAGGTTAAGATTGCAATATCTTTTAAAGTTTAATGTTAAACTTGCCACACTTATTTAAGTTCTGAGTAAGATTCGATGAAATTAAAAGTTTAAAATTAAAATTCACACGAGTTGAGAACTTTAAATTAATAATAATAAAAAATAAAAAAAAAAACCTAAATTCTAAAAAAGAACTTTAGATGGACAAAAATGAAGGAAGACGCAGGCCCTTGGAAGGGAGAGGATCTATTAATCTGTTAAGTATTACCCACATTAAAATCAAATTAATTAAGGTGATTATTGTTTTTAATGAAAAAATATAAAATTAATATTAGAATTTTGTGTCTACTCAACTAAACCACTTAAATAAAGAATAATTTAGATCCAAACAAACATTTAAACCATCTTACGTGTGGAGATTGTGACATCTAACCATAAGATTTCACGATTAATAATTTCGTTAAGAGGAAAAATGCACCCATTTAATTATAATTAATAAATTCATTACTCTTTTTGTTTTAAGGGGATGAATCATGATTTCTTGGTTCTTAAAAATTCTTAACTAAAAGAGAGGAAATTAAATTAGAGTTTAAGTTGGAAATTTAAATCATATGCAAAAACAAGCCAGTAATCGAGATATATGTATGTATGATATATTCTTAAAGAAGACCCGTATCTTCTACAATACAAATTTATTTACTAATATAATTATATATTTGCAACATGTACCTATCAAACTAAATATAACTTAGCGGTTAGGATATGTACCGTTGTTGGAAATAAAAAAGTACATCATTTTAACTAAAAATATACTCTATAGCTTAAATCATGTTTGAGTTTTTTCTTAAAAAAAAAAAGTAGGACAAACTTCTTTTGAACAAGTACTTTTAATATTATTGTGCCATAAGTACATATAGAATAGGTAGTTTTAAAACTTTCATGCCCCTTCTACTTTTTTTCTTCTATCACAAAGACCATTAGGCTGATATCTATATCTATATTGATTATTGTTTTCAGTTATTTATCAATTTCATTCAGTGTTTAACATTAATGAGCTTAACAAATACCATTAGACTATGTTATAAAATAAATAAAATCCTTCATACTAGTACCACCTGATAATAAGTAATATTCTATTCATTTTTTAGAATAATCTATTAATTTTTATCATAATGTATAATATTTTAACAGAACCAACAAGTATTTAAGTCCAATGTTAAAATTGGGCTGTTCTATAACTTAACCAAAAAAAAAAAAAATAATAACTCAAGGGAACTTTTTATTTGCTGTTTGAAAAAATTGAAAAGAAATATTTTATTCTAAAGAACATGATGCTTGAAGTTGCCTCTCTTAGTCGGTAAAGTATATATCCAATAAAGGTTATTTATTTTCCTATCGTATAATTATTTTATTTTTTTCCCTTACAATATTCAGATCAGTCCGAGGATCAATTTCAGATTTCGAATTTGATATTTGACAGTGTAAATTTATGTCAGTTAAAATACGTTTATATGATCACTATTTTATAATCCTGATTTATACTTATTGAAAATTGAGTTTTTTTTTTCTAATATCTACTTAATTCTATTTAGATGACTTGTTTAAGTTGCTAATTAAATGTGCTTGACAGTCCTTAAAAAAAATATTTCGAGAGAAAAAAAAAAGAAAAAAATGCATTTAAATAAGACACTTATCATGTAACCATTTTTTTTGGCCATTGATATTTTTATTGTTAAGTGATGGTTGCTTCACGTATTTATGAAAATGGTTAAATTTTAACTTCTAAATTTAGTTATTTATTTTTTCAAATCATAAATTTAGTCTATAAAGTTATTTTTTTACTAAATTTGGTTAAAAAATAATGATAATTTTCATATAGAAAAAATAAATATGTGAATATAGTTCAAATTTTATAGTAAAAATACTAATAGATAATAGTTTTTTTTTTTTTTTCAAATCATCGATAAATTAATTGTAGAGACTATATTTAAGCTTTATTGAAATTATAAGAACTAAAATTGCAAGAATAAAGAGTATAAGGATTAAAATAGCATTTTAAACTATTTTTAGTAATAAAATAACATGGCTAATTCATCAACATCATATTGAATGGTTTTTGCTGCATATAAAATCTATGTTAGATTTTTTTTAAAAAGGGATTAACATAGTCCCTCTTAACAAAAAAATATAAACCAAAATAAGAGTGAAAAACTAAAAATGAACTATAAATTATTTTCAAAATACAAAATTTAAAACCAAATCCGACGTGTAAATATACCCGCGATTAAAAGATTTATAGTTTAAAATTTTCAATCCTTTGTATTATAAAAATAAAAATTGAAAAGCATATTGAGAAGAAGAAAAGAAGAGAAAGGTTTTAGACATCATAAGCATTTAGAAGACATTCTTAAAGCTAACGAGTATATTGAATGTCAATATCAATATTATTACCTAATTTAAAATTAGAGATAAAGAGAGAGAAATAACGTTAAATTGGAGGTGATGAGAAGCCTAGTATGAAAGCAATATGAAACCATTTTGGCCATTTAAGAATGTGACAAAAATCCGAAATTGTGAATTAATAATAATAATAATAATAATAATGATTCATGAATGAATGAATAAATAAATAAAATCCCTCGTTAAAATCTATCGATTGCTTGGAAAACAGCTCTGGACTGAAACACAAGGCCCTTGTGTGGCACTATCCCCACGCTACCCTTCACCAGAGACAGAACCACGCGCTTCCACGCGCCTCTTTCTTCTTCTCTCACTGTAAAGCCGCTAAAAGGAAAACCGCCTTCCCACTCCCCTTCTCGTCTGTCGTTTTTCTTATATCTAAAAAGAAAACGAAAGGGGGAAAATGAAATTAAGGAAAAGCAAAGGAAAACCTATACAACCAACAACAATACACCCTCACTCTCTAATCTCACCTCATTTCTCTCTCTAGGATGCTTCTTTTCTGATTCTTGGCTGCCAAATCTAGCAACCCTTTGTATTCTTTGCCCCCATTTTACAGAAATTTTTCTTCTCATTGAATGATAAAGGGGTTGCTCTGTTTCTCATTTATTTCCTTCTCTTTTGCTATTCCACCTGCATCTGAGGTTTCTTCATCGAATCTAGCGGTACCCCATTTTCAGGTGGCTGCCGAAGAGGCTTTTTATAAGGTTTGTTCATCGTGGGTTATTGCCATCAGGACCTAATTTTCACTTTTTTGTAATTGTTTTGTTTTGTTTTGTTTTGTTCTTTTGTTTTGTGTTTTTCTTGATCTGGGTTTTGTTTTTAATCCATGTATTTTCTCATTTTCTGATGGATATGGATTTGGCTTTCTTTTAACACGAAGTTTTCATCTTTGATTGATCTGTAACTCTTGTGTGTTTCACTCTCTACTCACCCATTTATTTTTGTTCTAATTTGCAATTCTCTGTTATGGTGAGTTTTAACAGTTGAGATACGTTTTATTTATTAATTTATTTATGGTTTTCCCTTTCCGTTTGGAGAAGGCATAAATTTATGTTGAGTTAATGTGGACTGGGACTTCTTTTGGAAAGCTTCCTTTTAATTTGATGTCCATTGCTCATACCCTTTGCAGGGATGATTAGGAGATTTACATTTCTTAAATCTGTTGTGGCAGTTATTTTCCCTCTTTGGAATTTGGCTTCGGAGATGCTTAAATGCTTACACATTTTTTTTTTTGAAAGAATATTGTACTCATGAACAGTGTCTCTCTTTTGTTGCTGTCTGCTACTGTCTGTCAATGCTTTCCTGTGGATTTGTGTATAATGTCGTTTGTTTGGGTTCAGGTTTTATCTACCTTTACCCTAAATGTTTGGTTTTATAACACCTTTGTTTCTTGTGTATGGTCGCTAGTTGTCCGGGAAGGATTCTTTCTTCATTAAAGCAGACTACAAATGTCTGTAATTTTTCCACTTATTACCCACATAGGATTCTTGAAGACATAATGTATCGTATGATTTAGGGGTGAAGTTATTACACTTCAGGTTGTGGCATTTGTTTATGTTATTGCAACTTTAACGATCAGCAATGTTATATAGCAATCTCTATGTTTTAGTCTTGATCTTCCTTCTGTTGTCATTTTTATTTAGTTGAAATGAAATGTAGTTTTTTTCCCATGACGTTTTCTATTGGAAGAATGTGTTTTTTTGACTTGTGCTTGTCTCAATTCAGAAGAGTTGGATCACTTCATTCCTGCTGCGTCTTCTTATAGTTTGACTACTGCGATCAGCTCATCATTGTTTTGATCATTCATCATTATGGAAGGACAAACGTCATGGATTAGGCATTGCCACAATGACATGTCAAGAGATCTTGAAGATTTTGATTCTTACTTGGATTTCACAAGTGAAGGAGGCAAAGAGGCTGTAGCAGTTTCTGTGGAGTCAATCCTGCCTGATGACTTGTTGGAACGTATTCTGTCCTATCTACCGATAGCGAGCATTTTCAGAGCTGGTTCTGTGTGCAAAAGATGGCACGATATAGTTAGTTCAAGGAGGTTTTTGTGGAATGTCTCACATATCCTATCACAGAAACCTTGGTATTTCATGTTTACAAGCTCCGATGAGCCTATTGGTTATGCCTATGATCCAGTTCTTAGAAAGTGGTATGCCATTGATCTCCCCTGCATTGACAAGTCAAATTGCTTTATTGCCTCGTCTTGTGGCTTGGTTTGTTTCATGGACAGTGACAGTCGAAGTGAGTTACATGTCTGCAACCCTATAACCAAATGCTCAATGAAATTACCAGAGCCCTCTGGATCGAAGTTCTCTGATTATAGTGCACTTGCAATCTCTGTAAACAGGATTTCGCACAACTATAAAATCTCTGTAGTGAAATCTAAGCAAGTTCCTGGAAACTTCTTTCAATGGGATATATCAATTCATATTTATGATTCGGAAACAATGATGTGGGTTACATCCCTGACTGAAGTCCTGTCGGGGTGGAGAGGTGGCGATGAGAGTGTGATTTGTGATGGAGTTCTTTACTTCTTAATCTATTCAACCGGGGGTGGAGCACCTGATAACCGCCATGGTCTTGTTACTTACAATATCTCTAACCATTCGTCTCATGGTCTGTTGATAAGAAGCTTTATTCCTGCTCCCTGTTCTCTCACTTGCGGTCGATTGATGAACCTTAAGCAGAAGCTGGTCATGGTTGGTGGAATTGGTAAACAGGATAGGCCAGACATCATTAAGGGGATTGGAATTTGGATTCTTTGCGGGAAGGAATTGCGAGAAATTGCACGCATGCCCCATAAGTTCTTCCAGGGATTTGGGGAATTCGACGATGTTTTTGCCAGCTGCGGCACTGATGACCTTATTTACATCCAGAGTTATGGAGCTCCAGCTTTACTTACCTTCGACATGAATCTAAGACAATGGAGATGGTCGCAGAAGTGCCCGGTGACAAAGAGATTTCCCCTCCAGCTTTTTACTGGCTTTTGCTTTGAACCAAGGCTTGAGATCAATCCCTGACTCGTTTCTTCTCACAGCTCGATTTGTGTGTTTTTATTAACAAAATTGTCTGAAATTTGGTTGATTTTGTTCTTATTTGCTTTTTATCTGTTGCACTGAAGAATCTACATTCCAAGGAAAGAGTATATACATGTAACTGCAGATAAAAGCTGCATGCATATTCATGAATATGAGAATAGAATTCTTTACATAGGAAAATACCACTCAAGTTAAACTGGTTACAAACTCTGAGACTAGTTCAAAATTGGTGCTTCCTCTCTGCAGTTGCCGTTGATGGAATTTCTCTATACTTTTATTCTTCACTTCAATGGATCAGTCTCTGTTAATCTTGAGCACTCTCTAAAACTTCACTATTTAATACAAGTATATCTATCTGATCAATGCCATATCTAGACAATGTCGATTTACTTCGGCTCAAACTCGAAGTTTTGCTTTATCTACACTTTAAGCTTTTTGGGTCTAGTAGTTATTTGACGTTGATAACATGCTTGTGTCGGTCGATTTTTAGGGTGGTTCGGTTTAAAAGACTACTGGTAGGGAAGCTTGAGTGTGATTTTGCTTGGCTTTGTAATAGGGGAGGCTTAACTAAGTGCAGTTGAGAGATGATCTTGTTACAATTTACTATTTAGGCATAAAAAAGGATGGTGTGACAATGAACCTGTTTGGCTGGTAATCTTATTGGTCTACCATTGCAAAGTCACTCCTTTGCTTAGATGCCTTTTAACAGGTGAGATCGTTACGATGTGACTGTTTAAACATTTGTCTGTTTCTTAATATGTTATTCGCTAAATACAAAGTTGAGATACTTGATTTAAAATTGTGAGATACATTGTGGTAGCTTTTTCAAATAATTTCTTCAATATTTATTATTATTATTTTTACAGGAGATCTCTCATTATTTGATGTGTTTTGTCTTCGATGAAATGGAAGTGAGTCCCACTCCCAGCCTTCCAAAACGATGGCAGGTGACTTTAAAGGATAGTATAATACTGAAGCAGTACAGTAAAAGAAAGAAAATTTATGTAATGAAAAGACCATATTTTTAAGTTGATTTATTTAGTCTAATAAATTCACATTCAAAATTTTCATGTTTTTTTAATGGAATAATTTTTTGGGATATTGATCTATTTAGCTTTGTAGAATGCCTTTTTAGATGGGTTCGAATATATATGTGTGTATGTATGTATATGTTACTTATTTTTTCTTTTTTTAACAGACTTTTTTGTGTATATGGCCAAGAATGAATCCATTTTACATTTTTCACCCTTTTTGGAAAGAGAATACTTTTTACCTTCTTTTTTTTAACTAAGAATACTTTTTACTTGATTTTTATATCTGTTTTTTTTTTTTGTGTGTGTGATACGACCTTATTATTTATTTATTTATCATCACTATTTTAATTTAATGTTCTTTTTTCTCAACCAATAATCTTGTCCCACCTTGGTCCCGAGCAAAGCCCGATTCACGCACGTTGTTCTTTTTAGATCTTAAGATAAGATAAAATGTACAAATAGTGTATGAACTTAAAAGGCATAGTTAATAATTTATTCATCAACCAATACACAATTTTATCAATTCGTAATAAAAATTAGTGTAATTGTAGTGATATAGGTCAATTGTAATAGGCCAGATCGCATACGTAATTGGATTGCGTTTGATTACGTTTACTTAAAATTATGAATTTTAGCTCATTTACTGTTATCGTTACCATTACTATTATATTTAAAGGTCAAATAGCAATAATAAAGATAACAGTAGATATATCAAAATTCATAACTTTTCTATTGGAACAATAATAATAATGGTAATTGTAACCATATAGATAACGATATAGTGTAATTTTCATATGCAATTGGATTGAGCATCATCCGATCATCAATTAATTTATATTTTTTATTATAGATATGGAAGTATGTCCCAAATGAAACACTAAAAATAATCAAATAGAATCAACTTTTTACATTACCATTGATTTATTATATTTTCACAGCAAGAAACATGACCGTAATTGGTTAGAACATTATAAAGGTGGTAAGTTTATTACTACGTAATTGAGTCCAAGAAAAAAAAAAACGAAAATTCGTTTATGGAAAACAATAGTGCGTTGGTAATATTTGGTAATATTTCTTGTATTCACATGGAATGTTAGTCGACTTGGCATCTTCACAAAATATAATAAAATAAAACAATCAGACTTTTGTTTTCAAGTCCCTCTGTTTTACGAGATCGTTTCTACTATTCTATTATTTATTTATGTATTTTTATTTGTTTTTTGTTTTCTCGTTTTGATTTGGTTCTCCCATTGGTCCATTATTGTCATTCTTTTCGTTAGAAACCCAAAATTCCGAGCAGAAATTAATCACAAAACATATATTCTTAATAAATATAAATAAATAAGTCTCAACTCTTACTCAATGGTATTTATATATATATAAGTACATGTATATACTTATATATATATGGACATGTGACATGCGAATTGGATACACCGGATAGAAACATTAAAATCTTATTTGTAAATTCAAATATTAGATTTTATTGATAGGTTAGTGTGAGTAGAATAGAGGAGTTTGAACACATGACCCCCTTGTCCACATATTCTAATACCATGTTAAATTATCTATTTATCCAAATATATATATATATATATATATATATGCTAATGAATGAAGTTAAATTTGAATGCACAAAGATCGATGACCAAATTGAGGCTCTACTAACAACATTAGAAAGAGTATTGATTTTTTTTCGTTAAATACTATTTTGATCCTCGTACTTTTGATTTTGATTCATTTTGGTTCACATACTTTGAAAGTGTTCATTTGGTTTCTATACTTTTAATTTTGGTTCATCTTGGTCATTGAATTTTCAAAAAGTAATGCCTTTGATCCCTGAAAATGAAAATGGACGATCAAAATGGTTATCTTTTAGAAGTATAAATACCAAAATGAGCGAAAGTTGAAACTACATGAACGAGAATTGAAAGTAGACCAAAAATGGAGATGATTTGAAGGGGTAAGTTTTGAGTGGAGTATATTGAAACTTTTGGTGAATAATTATGAGAGAGGAGGGTGTAATATCCGTGGAAGGAAAGGGCAGAGGAGTACCTAAGAATGTACTTAAAGGGCCAAAGAAGGCACATTGGCAATGGAGATTTGATTTAGTGTTCCGTTTCCTAAAAATAGAGGGGGTGGTTAGAATAGGCCACAACTAAATGTGGCGCCAAAAACTGTATTTTCCCCTGCAATTCAATCGCCTCTAACCTCCATTTCTGACACACCCCTTTCCATTCCTACATCCCCCAATCAAACCCTTCTAACCATTTCAACAAAAACCAACATTATCCCTCTCCTTCCCCCATTTTCTTCTTTATCTCTTCTCTTCCTTCCCATGGCTCCCTCATTTTCTCCACCCATCAACCCATTCTTCTTCTGACAAAGGTAATTAATTCTTCTTCCCTTTTCATCTCCCTCTCGTGTTTTCCTCTTCATTTATTGCCTGATTGCTTTTCTTTTTTGTTCGAGGATTGAACTGCTTAAATTTTGCAAGTGGGTTTGGTTGATTTGATTCACATTTTGTTTTTCTTTCACATGCTTCTTCTTTGTGGTAATCTGGGTTTCTCCGATCCTAATGAAACTGGGCGTTTCTATTTTTACTTCTGTTAGTAACTTTATCTTGGGGTCCTATCTCTGTAACGTTCTGAGTACATCAGAACAGGTTGGGGCTGCCCACCCTCATAGCTTTTCTGGCTATGGTGGCCCACATTTTGAGAAAACAACCTCGCCTAAGATGACCCAGAATTCCTGATGCTTGTAATATAATAGTGGAGATAAGATGATCTCAGCTTTAGAGAGCTAGCTGGCTAAATCTGAGTACCAGTAAATATCGTAAAGGACAAAAGAACTAAACTGAGACAGATGCCATGGGAGAATGCTAAATCATTAACCTGATGTTTTGTTATGTGATTAAGTGTTTGAGGTTGTGATCCCATCTGGGTTGTATGTAAATTAGTCCATGACGATCATTTTTTTTCTCCTGCATCTTTATATAAATTTATCTTGTTCTCTAGTATGGCTTTTGTGAATATTCTGGAGTGCAAAGCATTTGTAATTAACTCTTGACATTTGACATTTGTTTTTCTTGGCTGATTTTAGTTGAAATCAATCTGGGAATTCAACGACTTCTGGATTAAGCAAGGGACATTGGGCATTGATCAGGTTTGTATAATTGCTCTATAGAGATGGCATCTTTCAAAATACCACGTGCTTGGTTGCAAGTCTTATTGCCAAGCAAGCTAACCCCTCCCCACGCAATAATTTTGAACACCATTTCTGGTGATCTCAATCATTGTAGGTTTTAGAAAGATTCTCAACTAGACAATTTTGAAAGATTCTCTACAATCCCTGTATTTGACCAAGCACTTTCGTTTTGATAACATTTGGGCTGCTTATGAGTGATTAGTTTGAGAATCCTATCCAAGTTTCTGTTGCAATTGTTTGTATTTGAATAAGATCTCTCTGTTGCAGGGTAGTTCATGGCAATGGGGAGAGGGGAGCTCTCACCACAGGACTTCAAAGCCACTAAAAATAATTGGATTCAATATACCAAGAAGAATAATATACGTCTTCCTCAAGGCTCATATACTGACTTCGAGTGGAAGGACTATTGTCCTGCAGTATTCAGGTTCTCCACCCTCAAAATCTTAGTAGCTATTTTAAGATGGGGGGGAAAAGGCAAAGGGAATTTTTCCGAACTGGCTTTATTTGAAACTATTTTTTCTGGAAAGGGGGAAAAACTCGTTAGCTTAATTGAAGGCAACTAATCAAGGTTTCTTGTGGATAAATAATAACCAAAACCCAGAAGAGCTTATCTATATTTTGTGAACCCAACCCCTTAAAGTCTAAAATTTCAACATAACCTCAGTAATCTTAAGCTAGATGAAGTTAAACTCTGACAGTTATTATTTTCTCTGTTTCTTTTTTTCATTCAGAAACATACTAGAGCTAGAGAAAATAGACTATGCTGACTATATGTTGTCTATTTGTGGTGATGAGACCTTAAGAGAGGTTTCTTCACCAGGAAGAATTGGCAACGTGATATTTCTGTCAAATGACGACCGATTTGTGATTAAAACTCTGCGAAAATCTGAAGTCAAGGTAAGGTCATCAACCCTGCTTATTCGAGAATGAAAGCTTTCTTTACAGATAAATTGAATTCTAGTTTTCCAACCAGAAATTTATCCCTGAAAAAGCTTTTTTCCTCCCTTGAAACTTTCTATTCTATATGTTGAATTTAGAGTGTGCATTGAGTCCTTACTTTAGCTCAACTCATGATCTCAGGTTCTCAGGGAGATGCTTCCAAAGTACTATCGACATCTAAAAACACATGGGTTTTCATTGTTGACTACGTTATATGGACTTCATGTAGTGAGACCAATTGGAGGTATTAAGGTGAAAATTTCAGTAACCTTAATATCTTTATCTTTTTGAAAAGTTAACTCCTGAAAAGTATATATATAAAGTAAAGTTCTTACTAGCAATTAAGACTCGTCCTAAAATTACTAATCAACAATTTCAGAATCCCCTTTCTAATGTGAGTTGTTTAACATATGTTCCTCTCCTCCTACAATATATTAGAGATTTGTATTTAGGTCCTGTCTCATGAGCTTAGATCTTACTGTATCTGTAGGAGTACAAAGATAAGCACCTCTGCTATATGACCTCTCATAGAATGGCTTTTTCTAAGCTTTGATGAAGAAGTTCATCTGGAAGACTGCAATTCATAGATTGTAGTGATTATGCGTGTACTTTTCAATATCCTGAAAGGCCCTATTTCCAAAAGCTCTAGCTTTCATTTGAACTAAAGCATAATGTGATACTTCCTGAAAGATTGTTCAGAGTAATTTGAGTTTTGTGCTTGTTTAATTGGTTCTGTTTTCACAGGTTTATTTTGCAGTCATGTCAAATGTATTGCAATCAGATTTGCACTTGCATCGGCGGTATGATCTCAAAGGCTCATCAAGAGGACGAAATTTCAATAAAGTGATCGTCCATGAGGAGATAATTTATAAGGATATAGATCTTGATTTCTACTTTTACCTAGAACCATCACTCCGTAACAAGATATTGTCGTAAGTCCATTGCTCTAATGCTTTCTAAAATACTTTAGGAGGATTTCTCAGATTCATAAAAATCCATCCTAAAGAAGAAGCTTTCCTTGTGGAAAGATAGTTTCTCATCACTTTTCTATCCTCTTCCCATGGCATAGTTTTATGAGTGTTCTGGTTCCTCCTTTGTTTTTCTTTTCAGACAACTCAAGTATGATTGCGAGTTTTTGGAGGCCGAGGGCATCATGGACTATAGTCTTTTGCTTGGTGTACATATAGAAGCCTCCTCGCGTCAAGGTGTTTCTCTCCCTTATCTGTCATATTTGAATGTATATATCTTATGATTGTTTTTTTTTTCTTTTCAATATGGTGGGATAATCAAACTTTAAACCTCAAAGTTGATAGTATAAATTTTATGTGAATTAATCTATGCATGATCAATTTGATAGTGTAGATTTCCATGCAAAGGTGGAGGAAGGAAATATTGACATACCCAAATGGCGGCAAGTTGGTCATGGGCCATGGGATGTGTAATTAAAGATTAAATTTTCTTTCACTCTTTGTTGCTTCAAATTAAATATAAGTTCATAATATGCATTTTTATGTAAGAAATAAATGGAATTCAACGCTGCTTCAGGCCGTAGGAATTAAATATAAGTTCATAATTAAGTCTTTTACAAGTTTTTTTTTTTTTAAAACTTTTTTAACAAA
Source organism: Benincasa hispida (assembly GCF_009727055.1). Lineage (NCBI taxonomy): Eukaryota > Viridiplantae > Streptophyta > Magnoliopsida > Cucurbitales > Cucurbitaceae > Benincasa > Benincasa hispida. The sequence continues at coordinate 7,643,639 of NC_052349.1, read as the reverse complement.
AGAAAAAAAAAAGTGTCTCTTTTCTCTTTCTATACTTCTCCTACATGTCAAATATTTACGGGTGAGGAACAATAAATTCCTATTGGAATATAGAAAAGTGGTCTAGGAGATTAGAAATGAGGAAAAATAAGTTAACTTGAACATAATTCAACTGGTTAAGACATATATTATGAACAATGAGGTCAGATGTTCGAATCTTCTAACTCCAAGTTGAACTAAAAGTGATAATAATAATGATAATACATAATGCATGTCTTTAGCTTGCCTATTTCAAGAAGAGGTAAGATTTTCTATCAACCAACTTGTATCTCTTCTGTTCAACCAAGTTTTCAAATAAAGTAGACCTAACAACGTTGGATCAAGTAACTTTAGTTTCTCCTTGAACTTTGCCGGAACGCAAGACAGGCTGAATTTCTTGGCCTCGCAACTAGGCATAGCCCATGGTCTGTGTTAGGAAAGTCATTAGGACATCTATTTGTGTTTTGTTATTCTTTGTAGTTTGTCATTTAGTATTATTGTCGCTAATCCAAGGCCATAACATAATAAGAGCATCACCTTTTATCCAAGTGACCATCTTCTAGGAAAATTAGCTGAGGAAATTGTGCAGGTTTTATTTTTATTAATATTTTTTCTGCTAGGATATAATTATGAGGTTGAACTTTATGAGAATATATTTTAATAAGTAGTACAAATGTCACTAGTATTCAAAGCATCAATACAAAGATTAGATTAAGTTAATTCCACATCTGCAGGATATTGACCGTTTTACTTTCAGACGTTTGTTCAATTCACATATTAATTTTTGGAACTCCTTTCTTCCTCTTTCATTATGACATCTACATCTGAAGTAACTCTTGGTTGTTAAATATATATCAATGATAGTAACACACTCATTATATAAGGCAGTCCGAGTTCGGCTGAATCATCATTTGTTTAGCATTACGCTGAAAAAGAAATAGTGAACCGAACATAAATTATCATGGTTCAACTCAGGCTCATTAGACAGGAGAAATTCTGTTTCAGGAATGAGGACCGGTCCAGTTCATGACGATGCAGAATTGACTGTTGCTGACATTCTTAAACATAATGGCAGGTATGCACCATCAATCTTTGGCTCTTCAGGTCATTCTGATTTCTATATAAGAGCAAAAACCAGATTCTGTTTCTATTCATGTGATCTATTTGGTGAATATGAACACGAAAGCTGAACCGAATTTCAGCCAGAACGGCTTATTTTGAGCTAGCCATGGTCTGCTTTCCAGTTTGAATGTATAATACATGCCAATCATTGTCTGTTTATCACACAAATCAACTACTTCCCACCGATGAATTATGAACAAAAATAGTATTTTGACTAACAAATTGTTGCATGCTTGGTATCAGGTTTGGCGCTAAGCTTCCTGCTAGTGCAGTCAGGACGCCAAGGAATGAGATGGGGATTGTTTCATCACCAAGCAGGGTGAGGGTGCCAGAGTGCTACAATGTATTGCTATACTTTGGAATAATAGACATTTTCCAGAACTACAATGTGATAAAGCGCCTCGAGCATGCTTACAAATCGATACAGTATGATTCAAAGTCAATCTCAGCCGTGAATCCCAAAGTATATTCTTCTCGCTTCCAGGATTTTCTTGCCAAAGTATTTCTAGCAAGAGAATCAAGTAAAAACTGGTGAGTCTCTTTACCACTATTCATTTACTTGTTCCGAAGAAACTGGCAAGCCATATTCATTCTTAAACAGTGGCTTTAGGAGTCAACATCCAATCTTTATATGATCATTTTACAGGAATTTTGAGTTTTGATCCATGTCAAGTCAACCCAGTGGGGGAGAAATCAACAAAAATAAGTTATGTTTGTTCCTTGCCCACATCATGATTTGCAATAATGTATAGGAAGGCATTGAGGGTCAGGTAGGAGAGGGGATTGTTAGCAGAGACAAATACATTGCAGCCGAATATGAAAATGGAGCTTCATTGTTTCAGGAAGACTGAGAGAGGTTATTAGAAATGGCTCAGGCGTTATCTTTTGATTCATGCAAGAGTTATAGTAAAACATTTATAAACCGTTGTGTTGTTTGCCTGAAATTTCTTTACTTTATGGTTCTATTGACCTTGTTTTGAATTCATTCTATTTGGAAGTGTATTTATGACACGAGGAGCAAATGAATTGGATAAAATGTGAACTGAAAAATTCAGAGAAGAAGGGTGTTAGAGGAGGAAAACCCCATTTGTTCTTTATAAGGGAAAAAATCAAGCAACAGTGGGAAATGTGAAAATCAGTGCTCACTTTTTGAACTTTCTATAATTACGTTTGAATCTGTTTCTTTTGTAATACTGCTTGATCAAAGCTAGCTGTTTCTACATAATATAAAAATCTAACCGTTGCAAAAAGGGCTTTCTCCAGAAATGGAAAATGGTAAATAAGGTGTCTCTGCCATCTGCCCCACGATTGACTCTGTAATTTCCTTAAAACAGATGATCCGAGATCCCTCTCTCTTTCTCCGTTTCTTTTTTTCTTTCTGTTTCTCTTTTAAAGAGAAGATCCATATCCCAGATTTGCCTTACCCGTCTCCATAAATGCTTAATACCACCTTCTTCAAAATGATTCTTCCCTCTCTATATAATGGTGTCTCTGTGAATGACTGAATATGCATTGTTTCCACCGGTGGCGACGGTGGAGGGTGAGGCAGAGGGCAGCGATGGAGCTCCCTTTGATTCAAAGAGAGGGTGGGAAGAAGGTTAAAGGAAGTGCTGCGAGTTCATGGATGCCTGTGGAGTGCCGCGCCGCCGCCTAGGCCGCCGCACCTTCCAAAGGTTTGCATGCGCTCGGAGCTGTTCTTACCTTCTCTTTTCCTTTATTGGATTGAAGGGAGCTCCTCCTTTTATAACCCTCTCTTTTCTCATTTTTTCTATCTATCATTTTCTTCTTATTTTGATCTTTTGAAAAGGATTTTATTGTTTTCATGTAGCTTACTATAATGTTATTTTTGAAATTGTTAAATTAAATTATGGTTGAAGATGATTGAAAAGGTACTCTTTTATGGTGGATTTATTAAACTATCCAAAAAGGTAGCGATCGCAAATGTTTTTTTTTTTATTGGTGACGCTTTACTCGAGGGTGAAACAATTTGTATTGATCAATAACGTCTTGTTTATTAAAGAGACGATGACGATTATGTTTTAATAAACGTCAATCATTATTGTCGATGATCACGATACTTGTCTTAATATAATTTATTACCTTTTTTTTCTCTTAAAAATTATCGTTTAAAGAAAGGTTCTTTTTTTAAAAAAAAAAAAAAAAAATAGATAACGTGTATATAGTTCATATTATTGTTATTTTTTATAATGAAATTAAGAAAGAAAAGTATAATTTAGAAAAGAATGTGTAGTTTGGTATGAATGGTATATGTTAATTATATTATGTTGTTTCTCTTGAAGAATAAATTAATGTTGATATTTTATTTAATGTTTTGATGAAATCCAGAGTGGTGCCAAGAGTGTTATGATGAAATACAGTGCTTCCGTCACATCAATCCATCATAAGATGTTGTTGTTGATGACTTAGTTCGCTGGGCGATTGTTCAACCTTGTTTTTACCTGTTAGCTCCAGGATGTTCCTCCTTCGACCTATTAGCTTCTTCACCATGATGGAAAATCTTTTATTTCTTGCTTTCTTTTTTCTTTTTTGTATTTAGATTGTCACATGTACAGTGAAGATTTTATTGAAAATTATATATTCACCTATTAAATCCCAGTAGCCATTTAATTTTTAATTTTTTAAAATTACTCATTAACAATTTCTCTCCTTTGTTTTTAACCATATGCAAAAGAAAAAATAGAGTGAATTTGAGTTGACAGAGAATGAGAATCAAATCTCTAGAATAAAGAACGAGATAATCACTCACTTCAAAAAAATGCAAACTATTCTAAAAAATGGAAGAAAATATATTTAATTTTCAAAACTTAAATATAAAAGATCAAAATGGTTACCACACATTAGCTTTGGAAATCTAAACATAACTTTGTGGAGTAGAAAGCATAAAACATCACTCAAACACAGAAATTTAGTAAAATAATAATAATAAATTAATAAAATACCCCATTTATCGGAAATATGATATCAATATAATGCATAAACTGCAATGTATTAATATTTGCCCTCAAATGTTATATGTTAGTTTTTCCCCTCTTTTTAATACAATAATTATGAGTTATCCAACCTCTCTAACTTTTAGAAAGGAAAATCGTACCAATAACCATTGAGTTAAGTTCGTCTTAGTAAATATTTTATATGCTCGTTAAATTTATTTTATTTTATTTTATTTTATCCATATATGTTTAAATCCTTTAATTTGAATCTAACCTTCCTTCTAAATTCTACCGATTCTACCAATTAAAATCTAAATATATTAGATTTTTTGGTTTGATAAATTTAGGATCCGTTTGGATTGATTGAGAAAAAAATATTTTTCAAAAAACTCATTTTTTTTTAAATACTTTTGATGAAAAAAATTAAAATATATTTAAAATCCTATTTTGAGTGATTGCCAAACACTTCAATTTCTTCTAAAATAACTTATTTCTTAAATTAAACACTTAAAAATGTATTCCAAAAACAACTTTAAACATAAAGTCTTATTTGAATTTTATTAATTAAAATTTCAAACCGTAGGTTTTAAGATTTTCCCACTTTCATAATATTATCTATACTATTGTGACTATTTCTCAAACTACAAATCATTGTTACCACCATTGAATTTTTTTAAAAAAATAAATCATTTTTATCATGTTTATTTCGCTTTGTTGCTATATGAATTTTGGTTCTAATTCCACTTGGTTGCGTAGACAGAGAGGTGATCGACCCATAATTAAGGGTCTATTTAGATTGATTTGAAGGGAAAAAAAAGTTTTTTGAAAAGTTTATTTTTATTTAAACACTTTTTGATAAAATTATTGAAAATATTCTTCAAAAACTATTTTGAATATTGATCATGATTGATAAAATATTCAATTCTTTTTAAAATGACTCATTTTCTAAATTAAACACTTGAAAATACATTTCAAATACATCCTAATTCCACCGAAGATTATATACTTCAAATTTTAGACTTTGATTGTTGAAATTCATCTGAAAAAAATTGGTAATCCACAGCTCCATAATTCTTTAAATTTTAAATGCTTTTTTTTAAAAAAAAAAAAAAATCGATTAGATTATGGCAGGCGTGGAGTTCACACTTCAAAATTTTACCTGGATTCTTGTATAATAAAATTTCAATGGGCTGCGAATACAAGTTGTTTCATTCGATAAATTCCAAGTTTTTTTCTAAGAAGAATTGATTAAATTGTTGCAGGTTTCTTACGGAATATTTTCCTATCTCCATCAAATTATCATAAAATTCAATTTTGTCTTTAAATTTAATTGAGACATATGCCACTATATAAGTAGTCTCAAATTTAATTATTTGTAATGATTTTGTCATTAATGTGAGAATAGCAATATTTAAGATTATTTTGTGTCATTTGATTTAAGATTTTAAAGATGTTTAAGAATTAAATATGGCTGAAAATAATAAAAAACTTGGGAATAAGATTACTGAGAATAAAAGATACTGTGTTTGGTTGTACATGGAAATGTCATCAAAATTTTAGGGTAACAAATTAGCTTTATATTTTATTTATAAAATTAATCATAGAAACCTCTATAAAATTTTGATAGATTAATTGATAAACAATAAATTCAATTCAAGATTTTAAACAAAATTAATTATTTAACTATCAAATAATAATATTAATTTATTAATTACAAATATTTGTATAATGAAGAGTTTAGAATTAAAGTTACTTTATTACATATATGATGTATCAATTTAATGGATTTATATAAATATGGTGTATTAATTAATAAAACAATCAAAATCAATTTTAAAAAATAAATATAACATCTTGTGGATAAAAAATAATGAATTATAATTGATCGATGATAAACTAATTATATTATTAAAAAATAATCTCATGAAATATTGATCATAATAACAATTAATTAACTACATATATAATTTATTAATGAATTAATAGTATTAATGCATTGGTTTTTTATGATTTATAAATATGGAGTAGTTAAATTCAAATATTCTAATTTAAAATTTAATATAAATTTCTAAATTATAAATTTAATATTCATATATTAATTAATTTTAATAATATAAAATAAAAGAATAGATTCATGTATTAAAAGAAGAGAAAGGATGAACATCAAGAAAACTCATCCTTTTGGATGGGTATCATCCATGGGTATAAGATATGCATGGGAATAGCTTATTCCCATGCTTAAAGCTTCAAAACTTCTACCAAACAAGGGGATGTATATCCTTTACACATTCACCCTTATTCCCATCCCAATTCCCTCAATCCAAATGTCCTTTTATGTAATCCAAATTCCCTGTTTTGGTTTCGAGGGGGTGCTACTTTCCGAATACTGAGGTTTTGCAGGCAATAATGACAAAAAAAAAAAAAAATCTTATTTCTGGAAGGGTTTTATTTAGCGTATGGACTTATTAAAGCTTGGGATTCATAGGGAGATTAGTTCATGATGGTCTATGAAGATATTCATTAATCCCTGGCTTCCTAGACCAGTATCTTTCACACCTGTGATCCTAAATTTGGGGATTCTAATGAGAGGATATCAATATAATTGACTACATGCGCTCTTCGGATGTGGACAAGGTTAAAAGTTTGTTTTACCCTGTGGATTGGGATGCTATCTTGAATATTCCGTGGCACTTCGACAACAGGGTCACTATATAGTCAAAAGCGTTTATCACGTGGCTTTTTTTGGAAATGGTAACGAGCCTAGTTTGAGTGAAAACAATTGGTTAACTGGTGGAAGAAATTGTTAGACGTATTTAAATAATAATGATGGAACTCGAGACATAAGCAGCGGAATTAGGATCTAATTATACTCTAATTGCTTTTAATTTAAAGGAAAAGATGCATGCAATTTGAAGGAAAAAAACAGCAATTAACTTACCTTTGAAGCTCCCGAAAACTGTTTTTCCTTGCTGAATCTCGACCCGAACTCTTTCAGACCACCACTAGAGTTGACCTACTATCCTCTGGACTCAGAACTGAGTTTGGGACCCGATGGATAAAGAAAATCGAGAGAGAGAAAGAGATGGGAAAAATAAAATGGAATTTTGGTTTTTTAGCCCAATTTTGAAAAAACTAAATTCGACAAAATTGCAAGAGTTTTAAATCCAAATTCAAAAGCCCAATTTATAGGGAAAAAAAAACCATGCAACAATTACATGAACCAAATCCATAAAAACCCAACACCTATAATTCACTATCTTAGTGAGCTTAATGTGTCCACTATAAGCCAACACCTAGCCTACTATTTTGTTAGTAGAAATATCGAACAAAAGTTTGGATTTTCCTACTAACTTTAGTCAAAGGGCAAAATAATCATTTGGTCAAAGTCAAACTTTGACCAAAAAGTCAACATTTTGACTTGTTATGATTTTTTTTTCATGTTGACTAATTTTGACCTCCCGAGCATGAATCCACATTCATTTTCTCGAAATTCAAATCACATTTGAATATAAGGTTGGTCAAAGTTTGACTTTTCAAAATCAAAAGTCAACTCATTGACTTTTTACATCTTTGACCATTTCCATTATTTCCGAGCTTCCGAATATGAACATATTCATATTCTCGATACTTAAATCACATTTAAATATTAAAGTTGTATCTCTAAACTGAAAAACCCGACTACTATATCACATATACTTGTCGGTTTCTCTCTCTTCACCTAATTTGAACAATTCGAATCATTCTATCATACTGTTCTAAGTTTATTCCATATGAGCTAGTAGGGGAACCTAATGAACCTATAGATCATGGGCTCCAACGATCCAAGATTAGCTGGCTAAACTCTTTTGACGAAGCTAATCAACATTCGTTAACTAACGGGTCATTCCACTATAATCCCGTAGTTACACACCTCTCACTATAGATATATTTGTGTCCATTTGATATAACCATGATTAGTAAGCTAATCCTTCACAGGTTTTTCGTATCTCAGCTGGGTCATAAAAACCGTTTTACCCCCAAGACTACATCTTGTTCCTTAAGTTCCACTGATCCTTTAATGAACAATTGGTTTAAGGTCTAACCTATAAACCGAATCCCTCTCGGGCCAAGGAGAGGGTGGAGCCCCTTATTCAAGACCTGGATTCAGTACTAAAAGGAACAACCTATCTACCTGTCTCTTATACACATCTAGATGTGTATAAGAGACAGCATCTATACAGATCTAAGGATAATTCCGAGTGAACAGGAGTTCATAGTTAGCTCAGGATTAAGATTAAGTTACATAGGTCATCAATTAACGAAATTGTCAATTTTATACATAAAACGGCATTTAGAACGTAAAAAGTGACATTTCATGGTTCAGTCTTATGCAAACTCATTGCATAGGATGCCCCCACTCACATATCTCTATATGAACGATTCAGGATCACATCGTTTGTACTAACTACAAAGTCTGTCTCTTATACACATCTAGATGTGTATAAGAGACAGTCTCTATATGAACGATTCAGGATCACATCGTTTGTACTAACTACAAAGTGGGCCGCATCCATAGTGTCCCCATAATAAGGTACCTAACCTTATTCATATACTATAGACCATTTTGGCTATATATTTGAACTTGATCCACATTTATGTCACTACATAAAGCTCAAACTACATTAAATAGCCTCAGGACTTTAGTTTATTGGATTCAAGATTACAATTTCAATAACAACTTTATCGAAAAATAAAACAGAATATGTTTATTAATTTACAAACTACGAGTTTTAGGATATAAAATCCAACAAACTCCCACTTGGACTAAAACTCCTAGTGGAGTATCACAATGTTGAATTTAAGTAAGAAACATATGAGTACAATAAAATATGAATACTATAAACTAGGGCATATACCCAAAAGTTCTCCCACTTTTCCTAGTTTACAAACTTCGTAGACCTAGACTCTGTAGATGACCTTCAAACACTTTAGCCGTGAGGGCCTTTGTAAAAGAATCAGCAATATTTTGCTCAAAAGATATATGGTCACTACAACGTCTCCATGATGTACAATGTCCCGGATCAGATGGTATTTGCGCTCAATATGCTTGTCGCGCTTGTGGCTTCTTGGTTTTCTTGAATTTGCAACTACACCACTATTATCACAATATAGGGTGATAAGCATATGCATATTTGGAACGACTTCCAAATTTGTTAAGAATTTCCTCAACCATACTGTTTCCTTTATTGCTTCACAAGCAGCTACGTATTCAGCTTCCATTGTGGAGTCCACAATACAGTTTTGTTTCACATTTCTCCACACTATTACTCCTCCATTAAGTACGAACACTGATCCAGATGTAGACTTTCTAGCATCTTTATCGGTTTGAAAATTAGAGCCAGTGTATCCAGTAAGGATCAAATTCATAGTACCATACATGAGCATGTAGTTTTTCGTTCTCCTAAAATACTTGAGGATATTCTTAACGGCAATCCAATGATCATATCTAGGATTGGATTGATACCTACTGACTATCCCTACTGCGTAACATATGTCAGGTCTAGTACATAACATTGCATACATCAGGCTCCCTACTGCAGAAGCATAGGGAATGCGTCTCATATCCTCAACATTTTGAGGTGTCTTAGGACATTGATCCTTTGACAAATGAATTCTATATCTGTAAGGTAACAGACCTCTATTGGAATTATGCATCTTATACCTAGACAACATTTTGTCTATATAAGTTGCTTAAGACATGGCTAGTGTTATGTTCTTGCGGTTCCGAATAATCTGAATCCCGAGAACATACTGCGCATTTCCTAAATCTTTCATTTGGAATTGCATTGCTAGCCATTTCTTGATATCAGTTAGGTAACCTATTTCATTCCCAATGAGTAGAATATCGTCAACATATAAAACTAAGAACGCTATAGTAGAATTGACGATCTTCTTTTAAACATAAGGTTCGTCAACATTCTGTTCAAAGCTATAAGATTTGATCGCAGTATCAAATATTATATTCCAAGATCTAGAAGCTTGTTTCAACTCATAAATGGATTTCTGAAGCTTACAAACCTTTTGTTCTTGACCCTGTGCAATAAACCCCTCTGGTTGAGCCATATAGGTACTCTCCTCAAGATCGCCGTTTAGAAAGGCTGTCTTGACATCCATCTGCCAAATTTCATTTTCATAAAAAGTGGCAATGGATAAGAGTATTCTAATCGACTTAAGCATAGCAACGGGAGAGAAAGTTTCTTCATAGTCCACTCCCTCTCTTTGGGTATAACCCTTTGCCACAAGTCGAGCCTTAAAAGTCTGTACTTTATCGGCTTGGTCTCGTTTTCTCTTGTAGATCCACTTACAACCAGTTGGTTTTACATCATTTGGTCGATCTACAAGTTTTCAGACAGAATTGAAGTACATAGACTCTATTTCGAGGTCCATGGCTTTGACCTACTGATCACAGTCCACATCTTTTATCGCCTATTTATAGGTCGATGGATCCTCTATGCCATTATTAGGTATGGCAACTTATGTTTCTGTTAAACTCAAGTAACAGTCAGGCTGATGAACAACCCTCCCACTACATCGAGGCATTCTCAACTCTTGAGAAGGATGTGACTGACCAGATGTACTAGTTTTATCTACTACTTTAGTAGATAAACTAGCTTTATCTGCAGCGTTTTTGGAAATTTCATTCAATACTGATCTACTGCGAGGTTGATGACTTCTTATGTGGTCTTCCTCTAAGAATGTGGCATTTTTCGATACAAATACATTATTCTCTTGAGAATCGTAAAATAGACCACCTTTTGTTTCTTTTGGATAACCTATAAATAGGCATATTTTGAACGGCGTTCCAATTTTTTTGAATTTTGCACCAACACGTGTGTCGGGCATCCCTAAATCCTAAAGTGACGTAAACTTCCTTTACGCCCTTTCCATAGCTCATAAGGTGTTTCTGAAACACTTTTAGAGAGAATGTTATTCAAAATATAGACAGCAGTCTCTAATGCATGTCCCTAAAAGGAATCAGGTAACTCAGCAATGCTCATCATTGAGCGAACCATGTCCAACAAGGTTATGTTTCTTCTTTCAGATACACTGTTCTGTTGAGGCATATTAGGTGCAAAGAGTTGTGACTTGATTCCGTGTTCTATCATATAGTCCTGGAATCTTAAGTCCATGGACTCCCCACCTCGATCTGATCGTAGTGTCTTAATTGTTTTACCTAACTGGTTCTCAACCTCAGCCTTATATTCCTTGAACTTTTCAAAAGAATCAGACTTGTGATGCATTAGGTAAATATGACCATACCTTGAATAATCATCAATAAAACTGATGAAATATTCATACCCACCTTGTGCTTTGACATTCATCGGTCTACAGAGATCCGAATGTACGAGCTCTAAGGGTATTGTGGCTTTGAGACCTTTTCCAGTAAAAGTTCTCTTAGTCATTTTTCCCTCAAGACAAGACTCACATGGAAGTAAAGAATTGTCTTCTAACTATTTAGGAGTCCATTCTTAACCAATCTCTCAATCCTATTGAGATTTATGTGACCAAGTCTTAAGTTCCATAGATAGGTATTGGAAGAAACTTTTTGTCTTTTATTCTGAGTTTCGATTGTTCTAAACATCTCAGTATTTAAGAAAATTTTGCTTTAGTTGGTCTTAACTTATATAAGTTGTTTTTAAGTATAGCAGAACAAATTTGAATACCTTTTCTGAAAATGAACGCTTCATTAACTTCAAAAGATATTGTATACATTTGTTCCGTAATACAAGCGATAGATATTAAATTCCTCTTCATAAGAGGTGCATAC
>NC_052349.1:7556155-7627226 GCF_009727055.1 Benincasa hispida | reverse complement strand
TATATATTTTATAACACTTATAAGATATAACAAATGCATGTCACATGCTTTTCCTATGGTGGGGTTTTAAAACTATATGGCATACTATATGCAAACATAATCAAATAACATTATACATCACATGTATAATAGGTAAACAATACTAAAGTGGACCGATTTTGGAATTAGAAACAAATAAATAACTAATTTATTACAAAATTCAGCAACCAACTTCCTGGAATCAGCTTCAAACACTTTGAACCATCTAGAACCGCTCAGAAACCACTCGAACTGGCCCAAAAACTCCCAAACCAGCCTAAAAACTCCAAAAACCAAGTTGAACCAGTCAAACCGACTCAACCAGGTCAAACGGATTGGTCTAGACCATCTGGACCGGCTGGTCAACGCACGCTGGTGCAGTCAATGGAAGTGCGGGTCAGGTCGATGGAGGCGGAGCGGGCGCACGGGTTGCGAGTAGGAGAGAGACACGCGGGCAGCTTCGAACCGGGTCGCGAATCGGAGCGGGCAGGTGCTTGGGTCGGATTTGGCCAGGCGCACCTATGAGGCTTCTCCAAACTGGGTCTACTTGCTCGGGCTGACGGGTCGGGTCTAGGAGGCTTCCTCAGGTCCGGGTGCAGAATTCGGGTCTGTGATCACAATTTCTTCAATTTTGTTGTTGTCCTCTCTCTCGGAATCAAAAAATTACAGCCTAATTTCAACTCTATTGACTCCAACAAATTTACAGACCCTTTTTCACACATTAATGCTCGTAAACAAGTGAGCAATTACAAATTTCCACAAGAAATTAAAAAAAAATAATGCCAAAATCATAATAAATCCACTTTAGTACATATTTCATTCAACACTTAAATAGAAAGGAAAAAACACACACCAAAAAGCAATTGAGCGTAATTAAAGCATGCTCTTATACCGCATGATGGAACTCGAGACATGCGCAGTGGAATTAGGATCTAATTATACTCTAATTGCTTTTAATTTAAAGTAAAAGATGCATGCAATTTGAAGGGGGGAAAACAGTAATTAACTTACCTTTGAATCCAAACAGTAATTAAGCTCTTGACCCGAACTCTTTTGGATCACTACTAAAGTTGACCTACTATCCTCTGGACTCAGAACCGAATTGTGGAACCCGGTAGATGAAGAAAACCAAGAGAGAGAAAGAAATGGGAAAAATTAGATGGAATTTTGGTTTTTGGGTTTTCCCTTTGTTTTTTAGCCCAATTTTGAAAAAACTAAATTTTAAAAAATTGTAAGAGTTTTAAATCCAAATTCAAAAGTCTAATTTATAGAAAAACCATGCAACAATTGCATGAACCAAATCCATAAAAACCCAACATCTATAATCTACTATCTTAGTGGGCTCAATGTCTCCACTATAAGCCAACACCTAACCCACTATTTTGTTAGTGGAATTATCCAACAAAAGTTTGAATTTTCTCACTAACTTTAGTCAAATGGCAAAATAGTCATTTGGTCAAAGTCAAACTTTCACCAAAAAGTCAACATTTTAACTTTTTATGATTTTTTCCATGTTGACTAATTTTGACGTCCCGAACATGAATCCACATTCATTTTCTCGAAATTCAACTCACATTTGAATATAAGGCGGTCAAAGTTTGACTTTTCAAAATCAAAAGTCAACTCATTGACTTTTTACATCTTTGACCATTTCCATTATTTCCGAGCTTCCGAATATGAACGTATTCATATTCTTGATACTTAAATTACATTTAAATATTAAAGTTGTATCTCTAAACTGAAAAACCCGACTACTATATCACATATACGTGTCGGTTTCTCTCTCTTCACCTAATTCGAACAATTCGAATCATTCTATCATACTGTTCTAAGTTTATTCCATATGAGCTAGTAGAGGAACCTAATGAACCTATAGATCATGGACTCCAACGATCCGAGATTAGCTGGCTAAACTCTTTTGACAGAGCTAATCAACATTCGTTAACTAACGGGTCATTCCACTATAGTCCTGTAGTTGCACTCCCCCCACTATAGATATATTTGTGTCCATTTGATATAACCATGATTAGTAAGCTAATCCTTCACAAGTTGTTCGTAATTTCGGTTAGGTCATAAAAATCGTTTTACCCCCAAGACTACATTTTATTCCTTAAGTTCCACTGATCCTCTAATGAACAAATGGTTTAAGGTCCAACCTATAAATCGAATCCCTCTCGGGCCAAGGATAGGGTGGGGCCCCTTGTTCAAGACTTGGATTCATTACTAAAGGGAACAACCTATCTACTATCCCTATAACAGGTAGGAGTGAATTCCGTCTTGTACCCTATGTTCCCAGATATCCACCTGATCTTACCCTTGAAATAGGAGGCTTATTGGGCCAACGATATTGAGCTACCCTCACCTATGCAGATCTAACGATAATTCCGAGTGAATAGGAGTTCATAGTTAGCTCAGAATTAAGATTAAGTTACCTAGGTCATCAATTAACGAAATAGTCAGTTTATAACGTAAAAAGTGACTATTTCATAGTTTAGTCTTATGCAAACTCATTGCATAGGATGCCCCCACTCATATATCTCTATATGAACGATTCAGGATCACATCGTTTGTACTAACTACAAAGTAGGCCGCATCCATAGTGTCCCCAGAATAAGGCTCCCAACCTTATTCATATACTATAGACCATTTTGGCTATATATTTGAACTTGATCCATATTTATATCACTACATAAAGTTCAAACTATATTAATAGCCTCGGGACCTTAGTTTATTGGATTCAAGATTACAATTTTAATAACAACTTTATCGAAAAACAAAACAGAATATGTTTATTAATCTACAAACTACGAGTTTTAGGACATAAAATCCAACAAATAATATGTATAGTTAAAATATGAATTATGTATGTGAATTCATATTTTATCACATTGGGTTATTTTAATAGATTGAGTAGCAATCTAATTAATTAAAGCCATAGATTCCTAATTGAGTATGAATTTAATGGGTAGAAGCCCATTCCTAGTTAGTTAGGATTTAATGAGAACCCTAATTGAACTAGCATATAAAGAGATCTTAGAGCTATGGTCTCATATACCAAACACTAATCCAATTTAGAGAGATCCCATTAAGGACATTCAGAGTTTTGGTTGAGGAAGACCATAGTCATCTATCATCATCTTGAAGCTATCATCAGTTTCTCAATGGATTTCGGTATATTATTTATTCTTGACAATTTGACATGAATGATCCTAAAATTTATCTATTCAATATAGATATAAAGTAATTATATTAAGAAGCGGTATCGGAGCATGAATTTCATGTTGGATTATTGGTTTATATTTGCTTTCCATTGGTATTGTGATTCAATTTGATTTCAGTGAAGATGCCTAAAGAATTTAAAGATTAAAAAAAAATCGAATTCTTCATTACCCACTCTAGTGGAAAACTCTGTTTCTGGTGATTTATGAGTTCAATACGAAATTATCGAGAAATTTTGTCATGGAGAATGTTTGAGATACAAAGGAAATTGATCTCTATTTTAGACAAGGTGACAACTTCATAGACTAAAACAGAGTGGGTTTTGGAACGATTTGCGTTTGATAATGTTTGTAAATTGCCTTTTGGTTTCAACTCTGGTTATCTCGATGACAAGGATAATGTCAGTGCTTCTTGTTTCATCTTATCGGTGTTTCTTGATTTTGATTCATAATTCTTGAATTGAAATCTAAATTTGATTGAAGATCTTGTATTTTCAAGAATTAATCAATTAATCAATCAATCCTATAGGTAATTCTTGTTTAAATTAGGGATTGATTGATAATTTTGTAATTTTAAATTTATAATTTGATTGATGATTTTGTGCATTTAAGCTTAAATTTGATTAATCATTTGTGAATTTAAGTTTAAATTTGATTAATTATTTGTCAATTAGGTTTAAATTTGACCAATCATTTGTGGATTTAAGATTAATTTGTATTAATCATGTTGTGGATTCAAGATTAATTAATCATATTGTGGAATAAATTTAAATTTGATTAATGATATTTGGTGATATTCACATATTCACGTTGCTTTAGTTGTATTATGTGTATGCAATTATTTGGTGAATTTTGGTAAAGACTATTTGGTGTTCTTTTCCTAATGTTTTTGTACAATAATATTGTTATATTATTTTGTATCATATTTAGGTTGGATTGGTCAAAATAATATGTTACAAAAGTAGCATTTGTTATCTAGATTAGTTTACTTCTAAAATATAAGATGTTCATATTCATGGATTTATATGGAAAATTATCGATCCAAAGGAAGATAATTATTTGACCAAATTATGGGTATGCATGTGGTAATGAGTATGTGACAATTATAAAAATTACTCATGTAAATAAATAGTCGATCCAAAGAAAGTTTTTTTTTTACAGAGTTTATTGTCAGTACTTTGATTCCTCCATTCAAAGTATCATTTACAGTTGGTGTTTTTATTGGATTTTATGTCCTAAAACTCGTAGTTTGTAAATTAATAAATATATTTTGTTTTGTTTTTCGATAAAGTTGTTATTGAAATTGTAATCTTGAATCCAATAAATTAAGGTTCTGGGGCTATTTAATGTAATTTGAACTTTATGTAGTGACATAAATGTGGATCAAGTTCAAATATATAGCCAAAATGGTCTATAATATATGAATAAGGATGGGCGCCTCATTCTGGGGACACTATGAATGCGGCCCACTTTGTAGATAGTACAAACGATGTGATCCTAAATCGTTCATATAGAGATATGTGAGTGGGGGTATCCTATGTAAAGAGTTTACATAAGACTGAACCATGAAATAGTCACTTTTTACGTTCTAAATGCCGTTTTATTATTAAAACTGACTTATTTCGTTAATTGATGACCTAGGTAACTTAATCTTAATCCTGAGCTAACTATGAACTCCTGTTCACTCAAAATTATTCTTAGATCTGCATAGGTGAGGGCAGCTCAATATCGCTGCCCAATAAGCCTCCCATTTCAAGGGTATAATCGGGTGGATAGTTGGGAACATAGGGTGCAAGACGGAATTCACTCCTACCCATTATAAGGATAGTAGATAGGTTGTTCCCTTTAGTACTGAATTCAGGTCTTGAACAAAGGGCCCCACCTTCTCCTTGGCCAGAGAGGGATTCGGTTTATAGGTTGGACCTTAAACCAATTGTTCATTAGAAGATCAGTGGAACTTAAGAAACAAGATGTAGTCTTGGGGGTAAACAGTTTTTATTACCCAGCCGAAATTATGAACAACCTGTGAAGGATTAACTTACTCATCATGGTTATATCAAATGGACACAAATATATCTATAGTGAGGGGAGTGCAACTACGAACTTTAGTGGAATGACCCGTTAGTTAACGAATGTTGATTAGCTTCGTCTAAAGATTTAGCTAGCTAATCTTGGATCATTGGAGCCCATGATCTATAGGTCCATTAGGTTCCCCTACTAGCTCATATGGAATAAACTTAGAACAGTATGATAGAATAATTTGAATTGTTCGAATTAGGTAGAGAGAGAGAAACCGACAAGTATATGTGATATAGTGGTCGGGTCTTTTTTAGCTTAGAGATACAGCTTTAATATTAAAATGTGATTTAAATATCAAGAATATGAATACGTTCATATTCGGAAGCTCGAAAATGATGGAAATGGTCAAATTGTAAAAAGTCAAAGAGTTGACTTTTGACTTTGAAAAGTCAAAACTTTGACCGACCTTATATTCAAATGTGATTTGAATTTCGAGAAAATGAATGCGGATTCATGCTCGGGAAGTCAAAATTAGTCAACACGGAAAAAAAATCATAAAAGTCAAAATGTTGACTTTTTGGTCAAAAACTTTGACCAAATGACTATTTTGCCCTTTGACTGTAGTTAGTGGGAAAAACCAAACTTTTATTGGATAATTCCACTAACAAAATAGTGGGCTAGATGTTGGCTTATAGTGGAGACATTAAGCCCACTAAGTGAATGGATTCTAGGTGTTGGGTTTTTTGTGAAGATTTTTCATGCAATTGTTGCATGCCTTTTTTCTATAAATTGGGCTCTTCAATTTAGTTAAAAGAACTTTTGCCATTTTAGAAAAAGGGTGCTCTAAATTTGGGCTGGAAAATCCTATGTTCTTTGAGTGAAATAAAAACCCAAACTCAAATTCATCTTATTTTCCATCTCTTTTCTCTCTCTCAGTTCTCTTCATCCACCGAGTTCCACAACTCGGTTTTGAGTCCAGAGGATAGTAGGTCAACTCTAGTGGTGGTCCGAAAGAGTTCGGGTCGAGATTCAATGAGGAGAAGCGGTTTTCAGGGGCTTCAAAGGTAGTATTTTACACTTTTTAATCCACTGTTTTTTCCTTCATGATGCATGCTTATTTCCTTTAATTTAAGAGCAATTAGAGTGTAATTAGATCCTAATTCCGCTGCGTATGTCTCGAGTTCCATCAGTTTTTGCCCAAACGCTAGACATCAATGTTGTGTTAGTTATCTTGTTAACTAGGCCAATCGCATATGTGAAATTATTTGGTTATATTTTAATTGTGAATATATGTTTTATTGTTTATTGTTTCAGTTGGTCTTACTCAAATATTTGGAAATTTGAGTTCAATCCTCAAGTTGAATTGATCAAACTTCAAGATTTGGAAGGAAAGCCTAGAGATACTTCTCGGATGTATGGATTTGGACCTTGTATTAAGGACCGATAAATCTACTTCTACTGAGGAACAACTAAATACGACTAAGATTGAGAAGTAATCGCATGTGTCCGATGAACATTAGGCACTCCATTCCAGAGTCTTTTCGGGGCTCTATCATGGAATGTGAAAATACCAATAAGTTTTTTGCTCAAATTGAGAACTGTTTTTCTAAAAATAAAAAAGGGGAATCAAATAGTCTTTTGATTTCTTTAACTTCCATGAGATATAAGGGCAATTGGAACATAAAGGAGTATGTTATGAAAATATCTAATCACGCAGGTAAGTTAAAGGCACTTGATATCAAGATAAATGAAAATTTACTCGTACATCTGATACTTATCTCTTTTCCTACACAATTCACTTAGTAAAGATAAGCTATAATACTCAGGAGAATAAATGAAGTATTAATGAGCTTATCTCACAATGTGTGCAAGAAGAAAATAGGATTAAGAGAGAAAGGACAAAAAATGCTCGTTTGGCAACTGACTCTTGTGATAGGAAAAAAAGGAAATCTACGGATGCTGCATAAGGGACATCTCAACAGAATAAGAGAAAAATTGGATTACTAAAAATCCTTGTTTTTTCTATAAAAATGAAGGTCACTTCAAGAAAAATTGTCTCAAGTACGCCAAGTGGCGTGTAAAGAAGGGTACGCTTCTTAATTTTGTTTGTTCTGAAGTTAATTTAGCTTTTATACCCACAGACACTTGGTGGATAGATTCTGGTGCTACTACTCATATAAGTATACCAATGCAAGGTTGTCTGTTGTCATGGTCATGCTTGTCCATAGCATGTTGCCCATGGTCGCATGTCCGCCTCCACCTTTTCTTATCATGCTTTCAACCTATGTATTTCATTTTGCTAGTTAGTTTTCTATGTACTTTTTTTAGTGTATGATCGGTCACCTGTTTCCATATGCGAGGGTGGCATATGTCTTTTTGTTCAGAATGCACTATATGGAGGTAAGACAAATCATCATATCCTCAAACCTAAAGACAAATCATCATATCCTCATACCTGGAGTGGTATGCTATAAAGCTGTTGTTGTTTATTGCTTTCTATTCTACTACCATCTTTATTTGCTCAAATTTTGCTTTCAAACGTATGCGAAAACCTTTTCCTCTAAACTCATTTTCTAAAACCGTTTTCTCCGAAACAAGGGTGGAGGTTGTGAAAGGCACTTCGTGTGCCATCGGTGATCCAAATTTGAATTGACTGACTTGTTCTTGAGTCGGAACAAGTGTCGCACATTCGCTAAGCGAAGCTTTCGAAAGGGTGATTATGACAGTTGGTATCAAAGCCAATTCGGCTCGTGAAGTTGAGAAGTTATGGTTATGTTTGCTATGAAACAGTTAACTAGCTTAACTGGGGATCTTCATGCTATGCGATTATCTTGTATTATGTATGCTTCATTCGTCCATTAGAGATACTCAGGAGGATAGTCTAAGGGTAGGATCTAAGCTTGGGAAGGTCAGGTCAGAATCTAGGCTTGGGATAATCAGATTAGAACACATAATCAAGAGATAGAAGCTTAGGAATAAGCACTATTTGCTATTAACGCATCGCATACATCCTAGAGATAGGATATGATTGTATGCGGTCACCTTGCCTTTGTGCATCTTGCATCATCACATAGGAAAAGAGTAGAAACTTAGGAATAATCTCTATAGACACTTTTGCATTCAACACATGCGTCCTAGACTTAGGAGCATCGCATTTGCATTGGAAAATGACTTGTTGTGCATAGTTGTAGCATGATCGCATAGTCTGACGCATTCCCAAGTAATGCTAGCTAAAGACCTTCTCAACCCGTTCATCCGCATACTCAGTGCATCTATCACACAATCAGACTTTTCTCAAATTTTCCGCATTTGTTTATTTTTCATTACCACAATCAACAAAATCAAACAATTATTTGAGTTACCGGTTACCGCAAGGTTTTCTAAAAATTACCACTGCACCTGTTTTCCCCAGTCCCTGAGTTCGACCTTGGACTTACCAGGAACTCAGTGGGGTTTACACTTAGATTCTACTGAGAAAACTTGAGTGCTCAACGCATTTTCATCATCGCATTTCATCCACAATTCCACATCATAAAATAACGCATCAAGTTTTTGGTGCCGTTGCCGGGGACTTTGGCAAAATAGTGTGCTAACAGTAATTTTTTGGATTTCTTTGCAGACTCTCAATCTTTGGCGAATTACGACCTGGAGATTGAGAAGATGTTCAAAAGGAGATTAAGAGACCGCCAACAACAACAGTCAAATAAAGAAGAGATGGCGGAGCAGCCTGGAAACGGAGCACCAAACGAAAACAACGTCATGGTGAATCTAATCCTTCTGGCTAACGATCGTAATAAACCTATTAGGGACTATGCATCTCCAAACCTCTATGATTTCTCTCCAGGAATCATGAGGCTTGCCCTCGATGGAAGCAGATTCGAAATGAAACCGGTGATGCTACAAATGATCCAGACTGCAGGGCAATTCAGAGGCCGGCGTGGCGAGGACCCACATGCCCACCTCCGAAGTTTTATAGAAATCTGTAACACTTTTGTGTTCACGAACATCTCTTCCAAAGAAGTTCGACTAACTTTGTTCCCATTTTCTCTTTGCGATCAGGCAAGGAAATGGGTGTATTCCCTCGAACTAAGAGAGATCACTTCTTGGGAACAGGTCGTAGAAAAATTCATGAAGAAATATTTTCCACCTACTGAGAATACTAGACGAAGGAAACTCATAACAAATTTTGAACAAGACATGGACGAATCGCTCAGTGATGCATGGGCGAGGTTTAAGAAGTTGGTCAAGGACTGTCCACACAATGGTTTACCAGACTGCCTTCAGATGGAAATCTTTTATCATGGTTTGAATCCCACTTCGCAAACCGCTGCCAATGCGGCAGCAGCTGGTGGTCTGCTTGACAAAACGTATGATGAGACTAAGAATATCTTGGATCACATTTCTAAAAACCACGAGGATTGGAGAGAGAGTGATTAGAGACTGAGAATCAAGTATAACGACGCAAGTAATGGTGTTATTGCTTCACTACAGAATCAGATGACCGCAATGATGAATTTAATTCAGGGAATTGCGATCAGCAGCCCAACACCGCAATATGGGCAAGTAAACGCAATTAGTCAAAACACCACAAGGTGTGCGACTTGCAGTGATGGGTACGCAATGGAAGAATGCCCATAAAATCCACAGTCTATCTACTTTGTGAAAAATAATCTATTTTCGAATACCTACAACCCCGAGTGGAGAAACCACCCCAATTTTGCATGGAAGAATCAACAAAAAAATTTCCAACCTGTGGCGCAGAAAGAAGGGCCACCTGGATTCTTCCCACGCCACAACAGTCAAACAAGCAATCAAGCCAGTAGCTCACAACCACCGCAATCATCCTCCTTGGAGAGCCTGTTGAAGCAGTACATAGAGAAAAGCGAAACTGTGCTTCAAAGTCAGGCTATGTCCATCCACAATCTAGAATTACAGATGGGCCAGGTTGCAAGTGAGCTAAAGAACAGACCTCAAGGGGCTTTGCTGAGTTCAATAGAACTCCCACGCAACCCGGGGGGATCAAGTAAAGGGCAATGTCAGGTTGTGACATTGCGAAGTGGAAAAACTGTGGAGGGAGAAAAGAAGGAGCTTAGTTGGACTGATCCCATTGCAGTTGAACCTGAAATTGCGATGACACAAGAAGAAGAAGGAGAAAAAGAAGCAATAGAGCCAGAAGTTGTGTCCACCTCAAAGCCAACTGAGAAGGAGACCGTGAAAGTGCAGTTACCATCTTTCCCACAGAGACTTAGATGGAAAAAGAATGAAGAGGTACAATACCAACGCTTTCCGACTATGCTAAAGCAATTACATATTAATATTCCATTCAGTGAAGCGATTGAGGAGATGCCTGCATACGCCAAGTTTCTGAAGGAAATGGTAACCAAGAAGAAGGGCACTGGTAAGTTTACCATGGCGGCGTTAACATAGAGTTCGAAATCAATAATTCCACCGAAGATGAGCGATCTTGGGAGCTTTACTATACCTTGCTCCATAGAATGACTGTACATCGGGAAAGCCTTGTGTGACCTTGGAGCCAGCATCAATTTGATGCCTTTGTCGATCTTTAAGCAGCTGAATGCGGGGCAACTTGCACCCACGACCATGACTCTCCAACTGGCCGATAGATCTCTGGTGCATCCAGAGGGGAAGGTGAAGGACGTGTTGATCACCATCAACAAATTTATTCTACCAGCCGATTTCATCATCTTGGATTACGAGGCCGACAAAGATGTGCCCAATATCATAGGGCAACCATTTTTATCAACAGGTCGAGCCCAGATTGATGTGCATAAATGGGAGATCACTTTGAGCATAAACGAATAGAAGCTCAAGTTCAACATCATCCGTGTCATGAAGTTTCCTGACGAAGAAGACCTGCATGACTCAAACGATGACCAGAACCTGATTGAAGAAGAAAAGTTTGATGAAGAGAATGAAGAAGAGGATGCAAGCGCATCCATTGTTTCCTGTAATGCGATCATAACAAAAACAAGCAAGGAAGAAAAGATGATCGCAAACCAAGAAGAAGAGCCAACAGAAAAAGAAGAAAGAAAAACAACGCAACCGTCCCTAGTAGAACCACCAACATTGGAATTAAAGACCCTACTGAACCACTTAAAGTACACATTTTTGGGGCAGAATGAGAAGTTGCCAGTAATAATTTCCTCAAAACTTAAAGAAGACCAGGAGAATGCGTTGAAAAGCATTCTGAGGAAACATGTGCGAGCAATTGACTGGACGCTCGTGACATTAGAGGAATTAGCCTAGCGTACTGTATGCACCGCATTCGTTTCCAAGAATCAACGTAGGCTCAACCCTACGATGAAAGAGGTCGTTAAAAAAGAGATCATTAAATGGTTAGATGCGGGCATTACTTATCCTATAGCAGATAGCACGTGGGTTAGCCCTGTACAGTGTGTGTCAAAAAAGGGTGGCATGATGGTAGTCTCGAATGAAAATAATGAGCTAATACCGCAAAGGACCGTCACTGAGTGGCGCATTTGCATGGACTACCGCAAGCTGAATGCGGCCACAAAGAAAGATAATTTCCCCTACTGTTCATTGATCAAATGCTAGACCGTCTAGCTAAAAATTACTTTTACTGCTTTCTGGACTTCTTGACTCGTTCGTTTTGAGTCCCGATTTTCAGTCCTTGGATGATCTTTCGGGTCTTAGTACAATGGATTCCATAGGCGTTTCCCGTGCTCTTCCGAAAGAAGCATCTGGAAATGACTTGTCATGGGCTTATGCGATGAAGAATGATTTGCTCGGGAAAAAATTTTGTGCTTATGTGGATGGGTCGCTTCAATTTCCCAAGACTGCCCCGCTGTCTCCGACATGGACCCGGTGTGGCTATGTCGGGTATAACCAGATTATGACAGCTCAAGAAGACCAAGACAATACCACATTCAACTGCCCATATGGAACTTTTGCTTTTCGCCGCATGTCGTTCGACCTCTACAATGCACCAAGCACATTCCAAAGGTGCATGATGACCATCTTTTCAGACTATCTTGAGGACTCTGTTGAAATCTTCATGGACGACTTCTCTGTCTATGGGCACACTTATTAAGTATGTCTAGCCAACCTAGAGAAGATACTGAAGAGATGCGAAGAGACGAATCTAGTTCTTAACTGGAAAAAATGTCATTTTATGGTAAAAAAGGGCATTGTGTTGGGGCATAAGGTTTTCCAGGACGTGTTGGAGGTGGATAAAGCAAAAATCGAAGCAATTGAAAAACTTCCACCTCCAACAAGCATGAAGGCTGTACAAAGTTTCTTGGGGCATGTTGGATTCTACATACGCTTTGTCAAAGACTTTTCGAAAATAGCACGGCCACTGAGTGCATTGTTGAAGGCTGATAGAAAATTTGATTTTGACGACAATTGCCTCAACACATTCAGAGTTTTGAAGAATGCACTGATTACCGCACCCATGTTAATTGCACTTGATTGTACACTTCTTTTTGAATTAATGTGCGATGCAAGCGAGTATGCAATGAGAGCAGCTTTGGCACAAAAGAGAAAAACAATCTTACATCTCATCGCATATCAAGTAAGACATTAAATCCTGCTCAAACCAATTACACCACCACAGAGAAAGAGCTTATAGCGGTAATTTTTGCGTTGCAAAAATTTAGAGCATACCTGCTGGGAACAAAGATACTCATCCATACTGATCATTCGGCGATAAAGTACTTAATGACAAAGAAGGACGCAAAGCCGAGATTGATCAGATGGGTTCTCCTCCTTCAAGAATTTGACATAGAAATAATTGATCGAAAGGGGACGGAGAACCAAGTTACGGATCACTTGTCCAGATTGGAA
Source organism: Benincasa hispida (assembly GCF_009727055.1). Lineage (NCBI taxonomy): Eukaryota > Viridiplantae > Streptophyta > Magnoliopsida > Cucurbitales > Cucurbitaceae > Benincasa > Benincasa hispida. The sequence continues at coordinate 7,614,144 of NC_052349.1, read as the reverse complement.
AACCCTGAGGTTGACCGTAATGAGTCAGAGGTGAGTGTGGTGTTCCCGGAGGAGCAGTTGTTCCATATTGAAGAATTGCCTTCGTATGCTGACATAGTCAACTATCTGGTTTGTTAGCAATTTCTTAAAGATTATGCCTACCACCAACAGAGGAAGCTCAAACATGAATGCAGATCATATTTCTGGGATGAGCCGAATCTGTACAAACTGGGGCAGACTAGATTGTGCGACTATGCATACCAAATGCTGCTCAACAATGCATATTATCGCAATGTCATGACTCACCATATGGTGGGCACTTTGGAGGTCAGCGCACCGCAGCCAAGGTTTTACAGAGTGGATTCTTTTGGCCAACATTGTTTAAGGATGCAGCTGACTATGCGATGAAGTGTGATCAGTGCCAACACACAGGTAACATTTCATGGAAACATGCAATGCCGATGAACATCATCTTGGAGCTTGAGTTGTTCGACGTATAGGGTATCGACTTCATGGGACCATTCCCTCCCTCGAATGATAAAAACTATATTTTGTTAGCCGTCGACTATATATCCAAATGGGTAGAGGCAGTGGCATGCGCCGCAAGCAATGCAGCGGTAGTCTTTCAATTCCTAAAGAAAACTATCTTCACCTTTTTTGGCACCCCACGTGCCATAATAAGTGGTGAGGGGTCTCACTTTGTCAATCACACGGTCAAGGAGCTACTGCGCAAATATAACATACTCCACAAAGTGGCCATCGCATATCATCCGCAGACGAATGGTCAAGCCGAAGTGTCCAAATGAGAGATCAAGCTGATACTTGAGAAGGTGGTAAGGCCTTCGCGAAAAGATTGAGCAACAAAGCTTAATGATGCGTTGTGGGCATACCGGACTGCATTTAAAACACCCATAGGTATGTCCCCGTATGTGTTAATATTTGGTAAGGCATGTCATTTGCCTCTGGAGCAGGAATACAAATCAATGTGAGCAGTGAAAAAGCTAAACTTTGACTTGGAGAAAGCAAAAGAAGCACGAAAACTTCAACTAGTCGAGCTGGAGGAATGGAGAATGAGCGCATATGAAAATGTAAAGATCTACAAAGAGCACGCAAAGCGCTGGCATGACAAACACATATGCGATAAAAAACTCCATGTGGGATAGAAGGTCTTGCTCTTCAATTCACGACTACAGCTCCTTCTTGGCAAGTTAAAATCGCGCTGGTTCGGACCATTCATCATTAAAGAAATATTCCAACATGGTGTGGTAGAGCTGATTACCAAAGACGGAAGCCATACGTTTAAAGTTAATGGGCAACGAGTAAAAGCGTATCATGGAGAAGGCTGGCGTCGCCAAGTCGAGTCTGTGGAACTAAGAAATTTTGAATAAAGAAGGAAGTAGGTGGTCTCTGCGCTATCAGACGATCGAAATTCATCAGGGACGCAAGTTTTGGGAATCATGGAATCTTCAAATCTTCTCTACTACTTAGAATTTTCACTTCACTATATCTTTTCAGTTTTTATCTATAGCTTCTCTAAAAAAAATGTTTTCTTTAAAATGATTTGACCCCCTCTCTGTTTTTCTTGCAACGATTGAGGTGCTGGATTGTGGAGGTATTACACGAAGAAGCAACTTATCTTACTCTATCATCGCAATCCAAAGAAGACAAATCGCTGCAAAGAAGGATGCATTAATATACAATGCAGACGACAGCGCAAATTTGGGGGTTGTATTCTTCTTTCACTTTATTTCAAATTTTGCACTATTGCATCGCATTTTAGTTTAAAAGTTTTATCACCGCATCCTCTTTGATTACCACAATCATTTAATATTGATAAATCTAGTAAGTTATCACATGCTGTCTCTTTGCCAATTATGATTTCAATGATGAAAAACATGCTTCTATTTCTTTCGTATATACTAGAGTCAACTTAACTTTAAGATAGTCACCTCATGAAATATTTCTAGAAGTTAGGGGTTTGCTAGCTTTCTTTCAAACTCTCTTTACGAAGCATTCTAAGAACACCGCATGACTTATTTCAATCTTTTGGCAATGAGGACATTGCCGCATTTTAAATTTGGGGGTGAGGTATTTATTTTCGACCTTGCTATTTTGAAAAAAAAAAAGAAGAAGAAGAAGAAGAAAAGAGGAAAATAACAACTCCACTGTCAATATAATGGGAAACCCATGTTGATAAGAGTTAAGTTGTGAAGGGCACTTACCTGTAGTTGGATGTCCGCATGACACACGTGGGGACAAGCCAAAACGAAAGCAAGTCACCAGGATCAACGCATAAATAAATGACCGCAACTCCGCTACCAAGTAGGTATGAGTTTAGTATGAGAAAAAGTGCATTGCTTGTAGTTGGATGTCTGCATGACACACGTGGGGGCAAGCCAAAACGAAGGCAAGGCACTTGGATCAGCGCAAGGTCAGGAAAAAATAACAATGTCAAGAAATATGCAAGAATAAAAATCAGTTGACACCTCGGTGGAAAAGTTTTCTTTTTGAAATAAATCATGCGATGTCCCAGAATTTAGTAAAGTCCTTTTGAAGCTTAAGCTTGCGGTCTCTAGATCTTAGAAATATTTTAAGAGGAGACTTGAATAAGACATAAGGAATTTTTTGTATATACGTTTTGAATGAAGTATTCTTGAGAAATCTAGGAAAAGAGAATTGCGGTCGACTTGCTAAAGGGAATCTTTAGCTTATGCTTGAGGACAAACATTGTTTAAATTTGGTGCCTGTTATCACATGCTAAGTTCTTAAACAAATGTTAGCTTGCGTTGATAAAACATGTTAGATTATGTCCAAAAAGCATCAAATTCATAATATTGCGGTCGCATATGTTCATCGCATAGAAACAATTTATTTTTGTATTTTTATGCAGAAAAGCGTTGATGCAAGGCGAAAAGAACGATTACAGGAAATAATTGGTCGAGCGTAGCATTACCACAAGGCTTTCGATGATTTATGTTCACAGACATCTACTCAAGAAGGTCTGCCGCAAAGAGCCGACGCAACTTGGTGGGCGTATCTGGGTGAAAGGCATAATTAATCGCGATGGAACAGAAAGCTTATGACAGTCGAATCCAAATTAAGTTGCCAGCTGCTAACGATAACAAGTACATTCAGCTTTTCGGTGACAAATATTCGATGCATCAGTCAGGGAATTAAAGTCGTCTCATCTGTGCAATCATAAGAGATAAGCCGCTTTTCACCCTGGATGTTCTATAAATACCGAAGGCATCCTTCAGAAAAAGGGTTCACCAGTTTAGCTGCTTACGAGTTCACAAGTTCTGTTGATAGTTTAACCTTGTTCTTAGATTTTCTTTTATTTTAGGCAGACGTGAGAGTAGGAGGTTGTGCCGAAAAATCATTCCAGTAAGCTTGGAAGAGCGCTAGAAGCTTCAAGATCAGAGAGAGGGTTAGTTCCTGCGGAAGCAGGAATATCTTTTGAATCGAATAGAGATTGACAGTGTAAAAGCCTTGGTCAGCAAGGAATTGCTACCAGGCTCTCTACCTTTATCTTTCATTATTATTTTGTATTCAAACTCATTTATAGAAATGGAATTTACTTCTCTATATCTGTTCACTCTCTGTTATTTACGCATGAGTAGCTAAATCTGTTGAATGAGTTGAGAAGCACTTGGCTAGCTTAACTAGGGATCTTCATGCTATGCGATTATCTTGTATTATGTATGCTTCATTCGTCCATTAGAGATATTTGGGAGGGTAGTGTAAGGACAAGATCTAGGCTTGGGAAGGTCAGGTCAGAATCTAGGCTCGGGAGAGTCAGATTAGAACGCATAATCAAGAGATAGAAGCTTAGGAATAAGCATTGTTTGCTATTAACGCATCACATGCATCCTAGAGATAGGATATGATTGTGTGCGGTCACCTTCCCTTTGTGTATCTTGCATCATCGCATAAAAAAAAGTAGAGACTTAGGAATAAGCTCTATGGACACTTTTTCATTCAACACATGCGTCCTAGACTTAGGAGCATCGCATTTGCATTGGAAAATGACTTGCTGTGCATAGTTGTAGCATGATCGCATAGTCTGACGCATTCCCAAGTAACGCTAGCTAAAGACCTTCTCAACCCGTTTATTCGCATACTCAGTGCATCTATCACACAATCAGACTTTTCTCAAATCCGCCGCATTTGTTTATTTTTCATTACCGCAATCAACAAAAACAAACAACTATTTGAGTTACCGGTTATCGCAACGTTTTCTAAAAATTACCACCGCAACCTGTTTTCCCATGTTCTTGAGTTCGACCCTGGACTTACCAGGAACTCATGGGGTTTACACTTGGATTCCACTGAGAAAACTTTGAGTGCTCAATGCATTTTCATCATCGCATTTCATCCACAATTCCACATCATAAAATAACGCATCAGATGCCCATCAAGGAATTGTTAGCAAGGGTTGAGACTCCTAGAAGCAAAAGCTATGAGAATTGGTAATTTCGAGCGTAAGGATGCCTCGTCGAAATTTGTTGCCCCTATGAAGAGCATGTCAAAGAACTAAACAACTCGCAGAAAGCGATAATTCAGATGGTGATTGAGTTATTCAAAGACTTTTGGGCCACTCTCGATGTCGTCCTTGCAAAGATCACGGACATCAATGCAAGAGTTAACCTAACCATGAGACCGGTGGCAAACCCCAACTGAAGGTATAGTCCAGTTCAATAAGGTAAAAGTACCTGAGCCTAAGCCCTTCTGTTGGGCTCGTGACAGGAAAGCGTTAGAAAATTATATCTTTGATATGGAGCAATATTTCAGAGCTACGAACACAGCTACTGAAGAGTCAAAGATCACTTTGGTGACGGTAAATCTACAGAGGATGTCAAGTTATGGTGGAGGGAATAAAAGAAACTATTCAAGCCCATCGAGAAATAGTGTGGGAGATAGAGACACTAGTGGGGATGGAAAACCACCTCAACAGAAGACTGGANGGGCCACTCTCGATGTCGTCCTTGCAAAGATCACGGACATCAATGCAAGAGTTAACCTAACCATGAGACCGGTGGCAAACCCCAACTGAAGGTATTTCAGAGCTACGAACACAGCTACTGAAGAGTCAAAGATCACTTTGGTGACGGTAAATCTACAGAGGATGTCAAGTTATGGTGGAGGTCCTGTTTTTTTTTACATCCAAGAGGGTCGGTGCACTATCGACACATGGGAGAGACTGAAACAGGAGTTGTGTTCTCAATTCTTTCCCGAAAATGTTGAAATTTTGGCAAGCCTAAGCTACGATAATTGAAACATACTGGCACTATTAGGGACTATGTGAAACAATTTTCTAGGTTGATGTTGGACATACGAGATATGTCCAAAAAAGACAAAATTTTCTTTTTTTGTCGAAGGTCTGAATCCGTGGGCAAAAACAAAATTATATGAACAGAGAATACAAGATCTCCTAGTTGCATACGCAGCAACCGAATGATTGTTCAACTTAACTCACGAATCTCAAGAGATGAGGCAACACTCGAGATCCTCAACTAGAGGGAATAAAAGAAACTATTCAAGCCCATCGAGAAATAGTGTGGGAGATAGAGACACTAGTGGGGATGGAAAACCACCTCAACAGAAGACTGGAAATACGTGGCGAGGGACAAATCAACAAAGTTTTTATCAACCCTCATTATGTTATATATGTAAGAGGTAGCACAAGGCAAGCGGGTGCCCAAAACAAGCAACCTATAATGCCTTTAGCCTTATTAGCCTTGGACTCGAAAGGTAAAGTTGTTCATACAGAGGGCGAAAATATACAAGCAGAGGAAGATTAAATCCCACGAGTTAAGGCCTTAAGATTCTTAGCTGCCCTCCAGAGGAATATGAGAGAAACAAAGGAACCCTAAAAAGGCGGATTGATGTATGTAGATGCTTGGGTTAACCATAGATCGACCAAGAGTACCATGGTCGACTCTGAAGCCACCCATAATTTTATGTCTGAAACAAAAGTCAGACGATTGAATCTCCATTGGGAAGGAGGCACAAGGAAAATGAAAGCAGTGAACTCTACGGCCTTGCCTATTACATGAATGGTAAAGGGAACAGTCGTAAAGTTGGGGGATTGGAGTGGCTATGCCGATTTCGTGATTGTTAAAATGAACGACTTTGATGTGGTGTTGGGGATGAAATTTTTGCTGGAGCGCAAGGTAATACCGATACCCCTCGCCAAATGCTTAGTGATCATAAGGTCTACGCCTACCATTGTGCATGCTGGGATCAAACAGTCGAATGAGATAAAGATGATCTCGGACCTCCAGTTGGAGGGGGACCTTACCTATGACTCAGTTGAAACCATGGAAGGGAAATCCCCTCAAGACATTCTGTTTGTCTTGGAAAAGTGTCCCGTTGTCAAGTCGAACAGCTTACACAAGTCCCTGACTCCAAAGAGAAGGAAAAAGAAGCCCAGACGCCGAGAGTTCCTACCAAGGGACAAAGTTCGAGTAAGATTACGCCCATAACAGTTTCGATTGTAAGGCCAAAGAGAACGTCGCCTTATGAAGAGATATGAAGGACTGGTAAAAGTCATAAAAAGGTTGGGAAAGCCTCTTATCGGGTGCAATTACCGTCGTGGATGGAGATTCATCCTATCATCCATGTAAGTAGATTGAAGCCCTATCACCCTGACCATGCTAATGAGCGATGTAGTGTTGTGACATTTCTACCTGCCACGACGAAGAAAACGACAGAGGAAGAAGTCAATGAGAAACTTGCTAGAATAAGCTGAAGGAACCCTTGTGAAGGGATCCTTGAGCAGAAGCGGATCTTCCTAAATTCCAATTTTTACAAAAATCTAATTTTAAAGATGAAAAGAAAAAAAAATGCATTTACAAAGACAAATATAACATGCTAATTTACAAATAAAATAAAGAGGGTTTAGAAAACCCTTACCTTTGAATACTTTCTTCACGTATCATTCTCCCATGTACAAATCATGAATACACTACCATTTGGAAACCTTATTATTCTCTGGTAAGAATTCAAGAGGTGTGGGCTCTGATAATTTTGGATTGAGAGGGAAGGGAATTTTAGAGAGGAATTAGGATTACAGGAAGAAAATCACAGAACTCTGTCAATTTGTTATGTGTGTCTCTAAAAACTCTTTAGGAAGAAGATGATAAGATTTCAAAAAACCAAACTCCCACTAACAAGTAGTGGAGAGAAAAAATGGGAAGGAGTTACAACTCCCTCTCTTAAATTAATTTCAATTAATTTTAGTTTTAATTTAATATATATTATATGATAAGTTATATTATTATGATAACTAACTTATCATATAATATATATTAAACTATATGTTATATTAAATATAACATATAACATATAACCTATAGTCTTAATATCGTATCATATACATTATAACATATAGTTTCTTTTCTCTTACCAATGACATTTAATATAAATCATATTTACATTAAATTTAACAATTCGAATCCAATTCATATAATCAATATTTGAATCATATTCAAATATTTATTTCCTCTCATAAATAATATAATGTATTAAATATATTATAGAAATTATAACATATATAATTAATTCCTTTAATTAATTTGAACAATTCAAAATAATCCAAAAACTGATTCTCATTAAATCCCGTTGAGCTACTGAGGGGACCTCATGAACCTGTAGCTTGAAGCTCCAATGGTACGTGAATAATTAATTAAACTCTTTAATTAAATTATTCACCATCCGTTAACTATCGGACACTCCACTCAAAACTAACAGCTACACTCTTCGCACTATAGCACTATAGATATATTTCTATGTCCATTGGATATAACCAATCAACAGTACGATGACCTTTCACAAATTGCTCGTAAGTATAGCTGGACCAAAATTACCGTTTTGTCCCCATAGTTACATCTAACTCCTTAAGTAACTCTAATCTATCTGATAAACAATAAATCATAGTCCAACTATGACCAAACCCCTTTTGGGTCAAGAGAAGGTGTGACACCACATTGTTCAAGCCCTAGAATCAGCCCTTAAAGAAGCAATTTATCTATTTACCCCGACCTCAGGGAAAAAGTGAATTCTTTCTCGTGTAGCTGTATTCTCAACTCCTCAATTAGACGAATCCTTAAAATGGTAGGCTTATTGAGTCGATGATCTGACCATTCTCACTCGTACAAATCAAAGGACTGCCTTCATAGGCAGGAGTTCACAACTCACTCAGGATTCAGGTCATGTTACCTATGGTCATCTTGATGAAATGTAAGTCTCTATGAGATTAAACATTTCATGGTCTGGTCTTATACAAACTCCTTTGTATAGAATATCTCCGTTCACATGTCTCCACATGAATGATCAGGATCAAATCATTTGTAGCACTTTACAACATTTGTAACATCTACAAAGCGGGTCATGCTCATAGTGTTACCAGGATATGGTATCCAACCTTATCCATCTACTACATACCATTTAGGTTATCACTTAAACATGATCCACTCGTATGTCTCTACATACATGTTTAACCTACAAAATAACCTTGAATGTTAGTTTATTGATTTGTGGTTAATGCAACTAATTTTGAAATAAAATATCAAAATTTTATTACATAAATAAAATGTTTGTACATTACAATTACAAACTATAGGACCCTACGAGATTTAGAACATCAACCCCAACAGTCTCCCACTTAACTTAAAGTTAGTGAGGTGTATAGTGTAAAAGTCAAACTACAATACAAAGTACTCATAGCAATAAACTAAGGCACAAACCGCCCAATACAAATCTCCCACTTGCCCTAGTCTAAACGTGGCCTATCTCATAGACCCATATTTTATAGGTGACCCTCAAACACCTTAGTGTGAGGGTCATAAATGGATCAGCAACAGCATGCTCTGAAGCTATCTGCATGACAATCACGTCTCCTCGATGCACAATCTCTAGGATGAGATGATACTTTCGCTTTATGTGTTTCCCACGTTTATGACTCCTAGGTTCTCGAGAATTAGCCACAACACCACTATTATCACAATAAAGTGTGATTGGCTTCAACATGTCTGGAACAACTTCTAGATCCGTCAAGAACTTACTCCCCTAAGTTGTCCTATTTATAGTTGTCCAAGCTTGCCCAAATTTTGACACCTTTACCTTCTTGCATGTCGAGGTGCCTTCTCCTTGCATTGCCAACGCCTCCCCTTGACACCTATGCATGTCTCTTTGTGCATCCACCTCACCTTTGTCCAAGCCCAAATCACCCTTAGTCAACCACTTGTCCAGATTAACTGTCAATCTAATATTGTTCTCCAAGTCACTCTTGTCAATGCATAACACACCTTAAGGGCCGCATACCCATCTCGATCGCATGGAATTATTCAACGCTTAGCTCCTCTTGCCCACACTAAGCTCAAGATCGCATGCTTCTCATTGGCCGCACACTTCTTTCCACGCATGGCTCTCCTTGGCGCATACCTCTTTGGCCAACGCATCCTCACATGCGCTCACCATCCACATTTAGGCTTTTGCATGGTCTCTTCATCACATGTCAACCTAATACAACGCCAAGTATCCTCGCCTAGGCCATCCTTGTCGCATGCATCCATGAGGCTTTCCTATCCTTAAGATGGCTTAGCCATCATACTACTTCAATGCAAGGAACATGCCTCGTCTCATTCTTGCGTTCAACCAACCTCAAATCACTTAGTTGTCGCGCATCCTATCATTCCTAGTTCTTGGCAAGGGCTCGACCACATAACCTGAAAGAATCCTTGATGATCGCATACCTCATGCATCCACTAACCTCCACGTCTTCCTCTTCCACCCTTAACCAACAACTTAACTCCCCCAATGACAAGGTCAACGCCTAACCTCACAATTGCAAAGTCATTGTTTTCCAAGTCCTCACCCAATGCATGGCATCAATGTATGGTTCTCATATTTAGCCAAATTTTTGTCCTCTTACTTTATTTACCTACAACTTATGTTTTAGCCTTTAAAGTCTAGTTTTAACACTTAAGGCATTTTTCTCCCATTTTATTCCTCTTCATACGTCCTTGCTATCCAAGTTCTAAACTAATTTACTTAGGTGAAATTTCGAGGGTTTACATTTTTCCTTCAAGGCAAGACTCGCATACTGGTAAAGAATTTTCTTTTAACTCACTTAGAAGTCCATTATTCACCAATGTCTCAATCCTATTGAGATTGATGTATCCTAGTCTTAGGTGCCAAAGATGGACATTTTCTTTAGGATAAATTTCAAGTCTTTTATTTTGAGTTACCATAGATTTAAACATTTTAGTGTTATGGAATGCCTTAGTTGCTAACGATCTTAGCACATAAAGGTTGTTTTCCAGTTTTGCAAAACAAATATCAACACCATTTTTGGAAATAAACACTTTATTTACATTGTAGAGCAAAGACTTTACAGAAATTAGGATCCTTTTTAAACTAGGAACTACATAGACATTTTTTAGTAAAACAAATTTATTCTGTAAAGTCAACTGGAGACCTCCATTGCCACAGTCGAGATGGTGCCCAATTCCAACCTGCATCATCATCTCCCTAGCATCAAGTTACTACCAGGAACTGATTCCCTGAAGGTTGAAATGAAGAACAAACATGATTAGTGGCGCCAAAATTTATAATCCAAGCAGAATCATCATTCTCCACTAACATGTTTCCAAAACAAGCAAATCACATTTACCTTACTTGGTCTTCTTCTTTTCTGTCAAGTGCTTCGGACAGTTCCTCTTCCAATGTCCCTCTTGGTTACAATGGAAACTGATTCCCTTTGCAACATTGGCTTTCTTTTGAGTAGCAGCGGGTGGGTTAGCTTTCCCCCTTTCACCTTTCTTCTTCTTCCACTTTTTGGTGCCGAAGGAAAAAGGTACAGACTTTGTTCCAGAGGTCGAATCTCTGTGAAACTTCTTAGAGGATGAAGCAAAATTTGTTGAACCCTTTTCTCCCTTGCTTTTCATCAAGAACTGGAAGGTCTGTAGCTCATTGAGGAGGGTCGTTAGGTTATAGTCAATCCTGTTCAAAATAGCATTGCTACAAAAGTGTAGGAAACTTCCAACCTTCAGGTAAAGATTCCAAAATGATGCTAACCTGATCGGCTTAATCAATGACAAGCCCATTCGTTTCTGCCATGTTAAAGTGAACCATCGTGTTGAGAACATGTTCTCGAACATATGCCTCTTCTTGCATACGGGCATTGAAGATGTGTTTGAGAGGGTCATGCTTGAGCTGTACGGACGGTTGTCCGAACATTCCCTTTAGGGACTCCATGATCTCACGGGTTGTGAACATGGGTTCATGCTTCTTGGCCAAGACTTCAAAAAGACTCGCTAATATATACGCTCAAACCTTTTCTTTTGCTTGTGTTCAATGCTCATATGCTTCTCGAACATTTCAAGCAGCATTTGGAGCTGGAATGGGAGGACAATCCTCCATAAGGACAAAATGAAGGTTATCAATTATAAGAATTGTGTTGATCGTGTTTTTTCATGAAATGTATTTTTCGCCCGTTAATTTTTCAGCGACAAGTAGATTTAATGTCACAGAAGTCATATTGATAAAAGATTGTTGAAACCATACAAATTATTTATTGATAGGATATACAAGCATGCAACGGAAGCAAACAGAACCAATAGACACTCTAATTACATTTAATTTGAGTTCCAAAGCATGCTTTTGCAGAAAATCACAAATGGGTTTCAAGTTTCACATACCTTTGATGAATTTTCCCAAATCCAAGCTGCTCTTCAAGTCAATTCAGCTCCAAATCGTTAGTGAACCACCAAGAGATCTTCTCTACTATTCTCAGCCTTGAATTTGAATGGTGGAACTCGAATTTGAGTGAATTTGTTAGGTGAATTTTTCTGGGTTTGAGAGGGAGAAGAAGATGATGTAGAAAATATTTTTCCAACTTCTACCCTCTGTCATCTTCAAAATTAAGCAGCTTTTATTACTCTACAACATGCATCCATTTTAGGAATGGATATGGCCAGCAACTACTTCAAATTGGAATGTGGGATTTGTGTGTGCACCAAGGAGGAACACCTCCTACTATGTTCAAAAGTGGGAGAAACCCACTTAGAGCATTTTTTTATTTTTTTTCTTTTCCCAAATTAATTTCAAAATTTCAAAATTTTAGTACTTTTAATTAATTCTATAATTAATCAAAATTTGATTTAATTAATTATTAATTAATTAAATCTAAAATTACAAAATCCAATTTCTTAAATTGAATTTAAAATTGGAAATTCATTTGATTTTTACTTAATTAAACATATTTAATTAATTAATTAATTTAATATCAAATATTAAATTAACCACACACTTAATTTTAAACATGAATCTCATTCATGTAATTGATATTTAAATCAATATTTAAATATTATAAACTCTTCAATTTCGTTTAATTTCAACAAATTAAACGTTAATTATATCGAATATAATTAAACAAACCCTAATTTGAATTTGACCTTATTCAAATTCAAACACTAATTTTAATTCGAACAATTTCAAATTGAAATTCAATTTGTACAATTCAAATTTGATATTATTCCAAATTCACTCAATTTAATAATTCAAGGTGTTCATATTTTACGAGCTAGTAGAGGGACCTTATGGACCTACAACTCATAAGCTCCAACAATTTAAGATTAATTAACTAAAACTCTTTAGATCAAATTAATTAGTATTTGCTAACCATCAAGTCATACCATTATAGCTCGATAGTTGCACTATTCTTACTGTAGATATATTTGTGTCCACATGATATAACCATAACCAGTAAGTTGACCATTCACAGGTTGTTCGTAATACTGGTTGGGTCAATGTGTTGTTTTACCCCCGATATTACGTCTTGCTCCTTAAGTTTCACTGATTCTCTTATGAACAATTGGTTTATGATCCAATCATTAAACTAGATCTCTCTCGGGCCAATGAGAGGGTGGGGCCCCTAGTTCAAGACTTGGATTCAGTACTTAAGAGAACAACCTTTCTCCTATCCCTAAATCGGGTAGGTGTGAATTCCGTCTTGCATCCTATGTCCCCAACTATCTACCCGATCTTACCCCTAAAATGGGAGGCTTATTGAGCCGACGCTGTTGAGCCAACCCTCACCTATGCAAATCTAAGGATAAACCCAAATAAACAAGAGTTCATAGTTAGCTCAGGATTAAGATCAAGTTACCTAGGTCATCTAATCGAAATAATCAGTGTTAAACAGTAAACAACGTTATAGAGTAAGAATGACTTATTCTTTTATCCGATTTTAAGCAAACTCGTTGCATAGGACACCCTCACTCCTCATGTCAATCCATGATAACGTTCTCATTTCTCATTTCGTACTTTTAAAGTCTATAAAAAGAAAAAAAATTATTGATATGTTTGATAACGTTCCCATTTCTCTTTTTTTGAGAAATAAACTTGGCTATTATCGTTTCTTATTTCAAATCTTTAATAAATGTTTCTAAAAATGGTGCAAACTTGAGGATTAGAAAAAGTAGTTTTTTTCGAATCCATTTTCATTTGCTATTTATATTCAACATTTCGTTATAATAATCAAACTTGATGATTGATTTGTTGGTGTTAAGTCACGTATGAGTTAAACACTTTCAAGTTTTGGGTTTGAAACTCAGTCTCGTAATTCTTTTTTTAATGATTCTAATGGGAAATGGGAAGATGAGGGCAAGAGCGAAATGTTTGGAGAGATGAGGAGATTGGGGAGATGAAAGCAAAAACCGGATAAATGAAAAAAAAAAAAAAAACCAGAGAAAGGAAAAAAAAAATTAAAAAATTAGAGAGAAAAAAAATAGAAGGAAACAAATGCAAGAGAATGAAAGAAAAGAAAAAAGAAAAATGCATGCAACATAACAAGAGAGTACAAAATTGAAACTTAAAAAGATTCTAAAGTTGACTGATTATCACTCCTATATTTACAAATGATCTAAAGAGCTACCATATTTTTAGATTTTTTTTTTGTTTTATTGTTCATCTATCACAAATATCCTTTATTTATTTGTTTATTTTGGCAACCAACTAACTTATTTGTTTGTTTGTTTTTGAGTGGAACAATGTTGGAGGTGAGAATTTGTACAATATTCGTAACTAATCTAATTTTCCTACCAACCTAACACTTATATAATGTTTAATTAAAATTTGTATACTGTTTACCTTCACATATTTTTAATATGAAAATTATGAGATTAAAAAATGGTATAAAATAATAAACTTACAAAGAAATTAAAGAGTCAAAGAAAGAATAAAGAAATAAAATAATTATTAAAAAAATGGAAAATGGAAAGAAAAAGGAGATTAGATGGAAATAATTAATGAAAGAGAAATAATTAAGGGGGAGAAGTAAAGAGGAGGGAGGGGCAGTAGTCCCAGAAATGGGACAGTGTGTTCGGGACAGGTCATGGGAAAATTGATAAATCCAATCCACTTTAGGGTGGGAAATTGTTAGGGGCGCCCTCTTATTCCCATAACCAAACAAATAGGCAACAAACGGATGATTAACTTCTTCTTCTTCTTCAAAGGCGCCTTGTTAGCGCTTTATTTGTTTCTTCTTCTCTCTCTAGAAATTCTCTCAACGTTTCTCGATTGCCGAGGGCTCAATCTCAAGCCTGAGTATCGTTCTTCAAATTGAAATGTAGCGCCTTCCATTCCATTAGGGCTTCGAAATTGTTTTTCGTGTTTCGGTTGATTCTGGAGATTTAGGGTTTTTTTCCCCTTTTCTTTCTTTCTTTCTGTTTTGGTTCTGGGGGTTCAGTGGGGGTGGAGAAATGAAGGATTTGAACTCGGATATTTTTGACCCCACGGCCGGGATGGATTCGGATTATTCGCGTGCTTCTTGTGCTTCATCGTCCGACGCCGATTTTGGATTTGCTTTTAACGACAGTAATTTCTCTGATCGCTTGCTCCGGATTGAGATTATGGGGGAACCGGCTGAGTCCCGTCCCGATTCTGTCGGATGTACTAGCATCCTCGATTGGGCTCGACGGAAGAGACGGAGAGAGGATTGCAAGAAGGACAACGGTAAAACTTTGGTTTTTATTTTCCCCCTTTTGGAAGGAGATAGCTACAGCTTACAGGACTAATTTATATTATGATGATTGTAAAAAAAAAAAAAAAATGATGGGAGACCTCAGTTTGCAAGGTGGAAATAGGAAACGGAGAATAGTGGTTAATGTTGTTTTATTAAAACATGAGAACTGAGCGTCGCTGGATTTTACATTTTCACGATTGTGTATAATGGGGAACGGTCGCCACAGCAACGGATGATATACATCGGCAAGGGATTTTATTATAACTTCTTCATTATGTGATTTTCAGATACAATGAACCTAAATAATTTCAGTTTTCATAATTTTATGTCTGTTTTCAGCATCTGAAAACGAAACTATTGATTTACCTCATAGGAATTGCTCCGGTTTGTTTTTCTGTTGTTTTGATAGAACTGATCTGTGACCAAGAAAGTCTCTTTGTTGACCACGTCTTTGTTCTGTAGACATCAAACTGACTATTAGTCTTATATTGCATTGTCATTAATTGGAGATGGATATTGTTAAATTGCACCGTAATTTCAATTATTGTTTTATATGGCCTTTTGTGCGTATTCACTGTGCATTTGGTTCCTCTTTTTGTTCAAATTTTGTTTTCTTTATGATCAATTTTCCTTGCAGTTGTTGATCTTAATGGATGCCCCGAGGAACAAGTTTTAAATGGAAACCAACCTGATATGGATGATGCCATACCTTGTGACAATCTAGACGATGAACCTGCTCAAATGATTGAAGAGTTACATTCAGGTATAGACAATGCAGCTGAGGAGGCGAGGCCAACTTATGGTGTTATTTTGGTCTCCTTAGTGCAAATGAGTTTTCTTGAATTTTTTTTCTTCAGCGTGGTTCAAATCCTTATGTATGTGTATTAAGTGTTTATCAAAGATTTGAAGTTTTTTTGTCTTCTGTAACTTACTCTAAACTGAATGGTCAGTATCATTGAAATGGAGCTGACAGCCTATTTGGAATCATTAGATTATAAGAGTAAGATGTCTTCAAATTTCATGTACTGCAGGTGATGAAGCTGCAAATGGTGATGAATCAAGCTGGGGGATGGATTGTTCTACTGTTATTAAAGTTAAAACGCTGCACATCAGCTCTCCAATTTTGGCTGCCAAAAGTCCTTTTTTCTACAAGGTAAAAGCAAATATGTGTTTATATGATTCATAAAGTATATAGTTTCTTCTCCAGTTACATTTTGTAGGAACTGTCTTCCTTTTCTCTTATCTGAGAAATAATTTTTTGTCTAGTTGTTCTCTAATGGGATGAGGGAGTCCGAACAGCGGAATGTGACTTTACGAATCACTGCCTCGGGTACACATACAAAATTTCACCATTGTTTGTCTGTCTATCCTGTTCTTTGTTACAAACCACAATGTTTCTAATTTGTTTTCTTATTCCTTCTATCAAACAGAGGAAGCTGCACTAATGGAGTTGCTGAATTTTATGTATAGTAATACCCTATCTTGTAGCACCGCTTCGGCTTTGCTGGATGTGCTTATGGCTGCAGACAAATTTGAGGTTGCATCATGCATGAGGTATTGCAGCAGGCTTTTACGAAACTTGCCCATGACACCTGAGTCTGCATTGCTGTATCTAGAGCTTCCATCCAGTGTCCTAATGGCCGAAGCAGTCCAACCATTGACTGATGCAGCAAAGCAGTATCTTGCTGTTCGCTACAAGGACATTACCAAGTAAATTTCTGATTCTTTTGAGTTATACCTAGTCTTTTAACTTTCCATTGTTTTTTATTTCACCCCACACCCCACATTTTTAACCTTTGTTATGGTGGTGGTAGTAGGTGGAATGGGACCTTCCTGAGGCCATTGTTCCCTTTATAAGGAAACATATATTTATCAACATAATTGTAACCATGAAAAAATATCAACTACATCCCAAATGTTAGTAGTATGTTAGGATTAGGATACCACCTAATAAGAAAACTTAGAGAAAGACAAAGATACACAAAGATGGTAATATATTGCAATATCAAGAGAAGTTACGATATACCCATAACCTTAACCATCATGGGTTAGCCTAGTGGTAAATAAAGGACATGAGTTTGATAAAGGACTATGAGGGAATAAGTTCTATTCATGGCGGTCACCTAACATTTCACAACTAAGAAGCACAAGCACGGATATGAATACAAGATACGGATACGCGATACGATACGGCGATATACCAATTTCTAAAAAAATTAAGACAGATATGTTGAAGATGCGTTATTTTATATATATACACATGTGATAATGCCCAATTAATTGTTATACTTATTTTAAGTTAGATTAAAGTAGATTCAAGAAGAGAGTGAAAGCTAGAAAGAAAAATCCAACAACGTGGTTGAGCAACTAGAGTAGAGACAGGTAGGAAAGAAGTAGAAGATGAAGATTGACGAATGAAGTTGTGGATGAAGGTGGGTGTGAATCATGATTTAGATAGTGAGAGAAAAGAGAAGAATGAAGATTTAATTATGTTTAGTTTTTTTTTTTCCAACTTTTTATGTTTTTATTCTTTATGTTTTTATGATTTTCAATCTATTTTGTTTTGGAATGCTAGATTTAAGTGGACTTTTAAATAAAATGTGTTGTGGGTTGGGCTTAAATATGGAGGGGAAAAAAAGATATAACGTATCCCCTTCACATCCCTGGAAGCAAATACGCTTATCTGAAATTTAAAAAAATCAGATACTTCAAATCATTATCTATCACGTATCTGGACGTATCCGTATCTGATACTGATTCTCTACACGATTAGAAGTATCTATGCTTACTAGTTCTACAAGTTTCCTTGACACCCAATTGTTGTAGGTTCATGTGGGTTGTCCCGTGAGATTTGTCGAAGTGAGCACAAGCTAGCCAACTGGGGGATATAAAAAAAATACCCATAGCCTTTTGAGAGGGCTCTCTCTCTCCCAAAGTCCCACTATTGAAATTTCTCTCCAAAATGATCCACACCCTTACTAACCCTAAATCACCTTATTTATGACTAAGATCCCCTACCTAATTATCACTATACCTCTTACTAATCCCATACTAATCTTATATATGTAGCCCTGGCCCTAACTAGTACTCTCACAGTGGTAGTGGTAGTGCTAGATGTTGGACCTTCAGTCTTACCTAAAGTTTGATCAATGGAGTTGAATAGTCCAATTATTTCAACTTTATCCATGTGTTTGGAAGTTAGAGAATCTTGATTCTGTGGTTAGTGCAATGTTTTCTTCAACTAATACTTTAGCCTCATTTTTAGGTCTTTTTAATACTTTCAGGTTTCGTGGTCCCGCCTCACTAAGAAAGTTGGTCTTTATTTGCAAGAAAATTGCCTCAAATTCACTTAATTTTGCATTGTGAACCTGTTAGGTGGGGTGGCCAACTAATGACCTGAAAAATAACACAGAATATACACTTAAAACAGAGGATATTTCCAAGTTCGGATGCACTGGTGATAGTGAGAGTTCTTCAATATCCAGTGATGAGATATTCGCATTAACAAGTTTAGATAAGAACGATAGCAACCAAAGATAACATAACAACCAGCTCCTTCAAGTGGTGCTGTCAACTCTCTCCACAATTCCCTTACACGATTTCCCTAATGCTTCTCCTCTCCCCCAAAACAATTGTGTAGCCTCACACCCATCCCCACAGTTGTACAATCCGCCCCCACTAACTGTCCCTGTCCCCTATAAAATACCTCTCTTGCCATTCCAGGACCAAGTACGGTTGCGATTGATTGGAGGCCTTATAGTTTAAGAATTAGGTTAGAAAAGATTGAATAGGTAAAGGCAGGTTAGAAATTCATCCATTGCATCTTCATGATATAACATGAACTGAAACATTTAGATAGGTTTAGAATTTGGTTAGAAAGCTAATTTGATTGTTTTTCCAGGAATCATCAAGCTATATGTTAAGATAAAAGAAAACTTTTAGACAATATTTGCGATGTGGATATTGAGTCTAATTGTTTCTTCATGTTGTTTATGTTTGAAAAAATATTCTTTTCCCCCTTGCGTCTTTCATTATTGGGTACTACTGGGAGGGAAGCAATTTCTCAAATAGGCTTCTTGCATTTGACCAGGTTTCAGGACGAGGTTATGGCTTTGCCTCTTGCAGGAGTGGAAGCAATATTGTCCAGTGACGATCTTCAGGTTGCATCAGAGGATGCAGTATACGACTTCATCCTCAAGTGGGCTAGAACTCAGTATCCAAAGTTGGAGGAGCGACGAGAAGTGCTGGGGGCTCGACTTGCTCGTTATATTCGATTCCCCTTTATGACATGTCGAAAGCTTAAGAAAGTTCTGACCTGCAATGACTTCGATCATGATGTTGCTTGCAAACTTGTGCTTGAGGCCCTTTTCTTTAAAGCAGAGGCTCCTCACCGGCAGAGAATCTTAGCTGCTGATGAGGCATCTACCTCAAACCGCCGCTTCTTCATCGAGAGAGCATACAAATATCGTCCAGTCAAGGTTGTTGAGTTCGATCGTCCTCGGCAGCAGTGTGTGGTATACCTGGACTTAAAGCGGGAAGAGTGCACAAATTTGTTTCCATCCGGGAGAGTGTATTCTCAGGCATTCCACTTGGGTGGTCAAGGATTTTTTCTTTCGGCTCACTGCAACATGGATCAGCAAAGCTCATTTCATTGTTTTGGGCTTTTCTTGGGAATGCAGGAAAAAGGATCAGTTTCTTTTGCAGTTGACTATGAATTTGCTGCAAGATCAAAGCCAACGGAGGAGTTTGTAAGCAAATATAAGGGCAATTACACGTTCACCGGAGGCAAGGCGGTTGGCTATAGAAACTTATTTGCAATACCATGGACTTCTTTCATGGCTGAAGATAGTCACTACTTTATAAATGGAGTCCTCCATCTTAGAGCTGAACTCACCATCAGGAGCTGAACTTCCTTGACCACATTTCTGTTTGATCGGTTCAGTCTCTAAAGTAACCAAGGGTATTATTATTCTCAATTCTCTCTGGTCTAGGTTGTCTAACCATCTAATTTTTGTATGGCTTTCTTTTCTTGTTTGCCGTTTTGACATCCATCCTTCCCTCTACTCGACTAAGACAATGTAATAGTAAAGCTGTTTTTTAATATTAATACTTGGCTCTCAAGTATGTTATACCAAAATCTCTCTGGGGATTGCTTTACTTTCCTTCGCCATACTACTTAACATCAACATTTGTAACCTGGAGTTCTGGTATCCTTGGATCTTTGAAATGTATTTGGTAGGCTTTGAAGCTTGACTGATGTGTTGTTATTACTATTATCATTGTTATCACTACTACTGTGGCATGTTCATTCAATGAGCTGTTTTCTAAGAACAGTGGTTGACTTTGACATGCCTAATTTCATTTGTTGTACGCAGTATTAATTGACTAATAAAATATTTCAATCATCCAAGTTCAATGAAGCCTTAATTTACTAGTGGAAAACAAAAGTATATGAAGAATTTTGGCCCAAAAACAGAAAAAGATCTTGCTCGGCCCATCAGAATCTTGTCATCAAACGGTGCC
The DNA here is from genome assembly GCF_009727055.1 of Benincasa hispida. NCBI lineage: Eukaryota > Viridiplantae > Streptophyta > Magnoliopsida > Cucurbitales > Cucurbitaceae > Benincasa > Benincasa hispida. The sequence goes on along the minus strand of NC_052349.1, from coordinate 7,593,614 downwards.
ATTTCTTCTAGTGTTCCTCTCCATCAGTTCCTTTCGTCTTGGATGAATCTAGCAGGGTGGCCTTCTCGATGACTAAGAGTTGGGAATATGTTGTTAAGGGACATTATTATTATTATTTTATTTATCTATTTTAGTATGGAAATAGGAGATCAAATTTCTAACTTCTAGAGAGTGAGAACATATCAATTATCGGCTATTAGTCCACAGCATTGAATAACAGCTTCACAATGTCTTTGTTCATAGAATCATCCAAACATGGACAAATTTGGACAATGTTTTGCTTATTTTGGAGTGATTTTAAAATTGTTAAATTTGTTATCAAATTTTGAATCACTTTAAAATTTGCTTTTAATATTCAAAATTGGTTTTTGAAGTTTTTTTTTTATAAAAAAATTTATTTAAATAGCAAACGCTACTAATGCTTGGTTAATAAGAGGGTTGATGAACAAATTTACAAAAAAATCCTTCTGGCTAAAGAGGAGAGCCAGAAAGGAAAAGAATCAGTCCATAAAAAAGATTAAACGAGAAAAGCAAAAACAGCCAAAGAGTAAGCAGCGGAGTTGCAAGTTCTATCTTAGGGGAATGTGATTACAAAAAGGAAGAAAGCTTGCCTAGTGAGGCTTGGCGTCATCGAGCCAAACACCAATCTCATTTCTAAATAAACTTTGGTTTTGAATGAGAAGCTGAAAATCAAGATCCAAGGCTATTGAAAGACCAAACTAGATGGTTGCAAGCTCCAAATCTCAAATAAATCTTTAGATATTTTGTTCTTGCTTAATTCTCTGTGTTTTCTTTTTCAAAAGGAAAAAACAAAAAAAAAAAAACAAAAACAAAACAAAACAAAAAATACTAGTTTAAAAAAAATAAAATAACTCATATTTCCCAAATATAATATTTTTTTAAAAAAATATCTCCACCTAAAAAGACGATATCTTTCATTCATGGAGTGTTTTAGGAACTAAAACATATTCAGCCCCTAAAAAATCTCCACAGCATTTTATCGTTTTATTACACAAAATATGTATGATTAAAAAAAACTATGCGTTATCATTTTTATCTTCTAATGGATTATTTTGAAATATAAAAAAATGACCAAAATATTTCCGGATATAACAAAATTTCACTGCCTGTCTGCAATAGACGGCAATAAATTACTATATTATGATATTTGTTAATATTTGTAAATATTTTCAATAATTTTTTCATTTAAAATAATTTTCCTATAATTTAACCTAAATATGTTGTACCATATGAAGAACAATTAAAATATATTTATAAACATTCTCAAATGCGTTCAATTAGCTATGAGTTATCATCAAATATATATGAGTTGATTTTGGTCGAAAACTTACAAGTTTTAAAAGTTTAATTTCATAGCAATATTTTGTATTGATTGTCGTTAAAACAATGAAATTATAATTTAGAAAGTTCTCAACGTGAAAATTCGATTTTGCTCAATGTGAAAAAGGTGCGTCAATTTGACAAAAGAAACCTGTGAATTTAAGAATATCACAAAGCCATCGAAATCAATCCAAAAGCTCAAAACCAAAACCCAAGAATTTGCTTGAAAGAGGCTTGAAGTTACAGGAGTTAAAAATTCAGGAGATTTTATTGTACCAGACATCCAATGATTCGTGGCTGGCTTTCTTGGAATGGCAACCACCTGCTTGGTTTCTAGACTCTTAACTGCTACAAACTCTTCTTTTCCAGCCTGCAACCTTCATCTACTTGTAGTCTAATGCAACCAGAGAAAAATAGAAAAAGAATCATCAGACACAAAAGTTTAATTTATCATATGGTATAAACATAACCAGGGAAACCATGAAATCTAACAAATATTAAGCAACTAAAACACATACCAATTTCTTGGTATAGATGTTTCCTAATGTCAGTGATTCCGAAAGACAATTACAATACTTATTCATGGTCAAATTTGCATTTTTACGAACAAGGCAGTAAGATGTCAGTGTATTCTCTATATGGTGATAGTCAAACGCACTATAAAAAAAAGCCAAATTGTATGTTTCCTTTAGGTGTGAGACCAAAGTACCTGGTTACCGAGTGGTTTTCTGATATTTGACCAAATAAATCAACGTAAATTGAACGAGTACTTATGAGGAAGAAAATGAAAATTCTCCTGGATAGCCATAGCCTGCTCTAGGTTAAGGACATAATGGGACCCTTAATATTTGTTCAACTTTGAAGCAAATGGTGGGAGGAAAAGGAAAATACCGAATTGAGAGTTGAGATTATAATTCTACATTGTTTTAATTTTAAAAGGCATTATATGAGTTCCCAACAATTTGAACTGCGGTGCAATTCATAAAACATGTCTTTGCGTTCCTATGAACCCCTTTCAGCTTCAGCTATTCCATACCAAGATATTAGGAAAACAGGGTTGAATTCATCTAGAAGATAAATTGCTTTAAATTGGTTCATTAGCCAGGTAATTCATGAAAAATGTTTTTGCGTTCTTTACTATGAACTCCTTTCAGCTTCAGCTATGCCATACCAAGATCTAGGGAGAACAAGGTAAGATTCATCTAAAAGATAAATGGGTTAGGTTCCTTAGCCAGGTAATTCATAAAGCATGTCTTCGAGTTATTAACAATGAACCCCTTTCAACTTCAGCTATTCCATACCAAGATCTAATGAAAACAGGGCTGGATTTACCTAGAAGAGAAGCTGATTGTTCCTTAGCCAGGTAATGACAAAAATCATCCTAATAATGAAAAAATTGCACATGAAATTTCCTAAGATGAATGTGAGGAGCACAAGTCAGCGATTCCTCAGTTGAGAAGGTAGAACCCTCCCCTCCAATCTATATTAAACCCTGGAAGTTGTTCCATAAACTAGTAAAGGCTTGATAAATCAATGCTAAAAGAGAAGCCATGCTTCAAAAAGTTTATCAGACAAAAGAAAAGCACCAAAATGCATACTTTGCTAAAATGAGGGGAAATTTTCGGTTTTCTTTTTCCTAGTTAGCTCATCAGTGAAGTCAGATAAGTTTTATAACTCCATTCAGATTTTGATTCAATATAAGCCTAGACTTGAGCAATGCATTCTCTGAAGATATCACCACAACTGGAATAAGAAAGAGGCCAATCTACGGGATAAGTTTGGTAAATTAGAACACAAGCAAAAGAAATCTCTGACCTCTCAGATTATCTAAGCTTCTCTTTCCCGCTACTCCTCCTCGCAGCCTCCTTGACCTTTTCAATATAGCCTTCTATCGGAGGCGTCAAAGTGGCCATGAACCGGTTCGCGGGGAACAATGTCAAATCTGGGACCAAAGCAGCAGCTTTCAAATGCTCTGGTAATGCTTCAATAGCCTCTTTCTTCATCTGCAACAGCGTCGATTCAGCTGCCCGCCTTGCACGATGCCGCCTCATCAACACCCGACTGTATTCCTTCGCAAGCCGCCGCCCATCTTCCACTGTCAACTCGTACTTCGGAATCTTATCCGCATCGACCAGACCTAGGGATATCAAATCCAAACCTACAGTTCCAATGATCGACGGAGTATCAGAAACCCCCAATTTCGATTTATCCATCTTCATCATCTCAATCTCGCGTTGGCGCTCTTTGCTGATGAGCCCGAGCTTCTCCCGTTCGGCCTCACGTTCTCTGTCTTTGGGCTTCAAGAACCGCAGAGGCGTAGGAGCATTTAGGCATTGGTCATAGAGCTTTTCCTGTTCGGGAGGGATTTTTCTTCCTCCTCCTCCTCCACCACCTTTGGATGTGGCTCCGCCTTTCTTGACGGTGATTTTGGAGCGCTTCAGCGGTTGGCCAGCTTTGATCTTCGATTTGCCTTTGGCAGTACCACTAACCCAGCATCTTTGGAGCAATTGGTGGCCGCCGGAATCTGCAGATAGGGCCAGAGATTTGAATTTCGTGAAACGGATCATGTCTCAAAGCTCCGAGCTAAAACCCTTCTTCACCGGCTTCAGCATCAAATCTAAAAACAGAGTCGAAGGTTTCTAGGGCTTTTCTTGAAATACAGTAACGCACTTGAAGCAACTTGAACCACTGCCCGCGCCCAAAATGAAAACTGTTTCAGGTTTTTTTTTTTTTAAAAAAAAAAAAAAAATTATTTATTTTATTTTTATTGGGTATTATTATTTTGATAGCCAATTTAGTTAGGTTAGATACATCAATTAATCTCTTAAAAAAAAATCATTCATTTCAAAATCAACACGAATTTATTATACCATTTTAAAAATTGACAATCCAAAATGACACAATTAAATGGCATAATTCTCGAATTCTCGAAGTTCATGGACTATATTTATAATCTAACGATGTATTTTTTTTTATTTATGAAAAAATTCGATTTTACCACTAACTTGTCGAAGTTGTAACAATTTTTATCCTAAAACCTTTTATTTTATCAAATTTTATTCTAAAATTAGATAAATGTTATGATATTTACCATTTGTTCAATTTTCACTTGTGCACTCATAAATTTTAACAATAAAAAATGGATACAATGACCATATAAACGGGCTCATTTCTATGAAATCAAGTTTTGCAAGTGTGGTTTATTCATAAATTTATCATTGAATAACTTTTTCACAACTCACATACTTCAACAAAAATTGACTATAAAGCCATTCTTTGAAATTTGATCTATATAACACAACTATGTATTTTATAATTCATTGAATATGACAAATAGTACATTTTTAACCATCTTAGGAATGAAACTTATGAGATGATAAAATTTGCATCTAAATTTGCATCTATGTTTTAAGTTAGATAGTAACACTTATCTAAGTTTGAGGTGTAATTTGAAGAAATTTAAGATTTAAGGTAAAAATTGATACAACTTGTACAATGTTATGGGTAAAAATTGATTTGTTCTCTTTACGTGTATACCTCTAAATTTGGAGATTCAATCACTTAAAATCTCAAAACAATGATTGTATAAAATAAACCTTCATCTATGAATCAATTAGGCCTTGTTAAGAATATATTTTAAAATCGTCAAAGCACGATCCTCTCATATATATATATATACAAACTTCTGCAATGAACTTAATTTTAGAGAAACATATGGAAATAAAAGGCATAGTAGTAACTTTCACTAAATTGTATGGTTTTGTTTCTCTTCCTCTAATTTTCTCAACAATATATATACATACCCATAGTTATACATGTATAATAGTCAAAATGTGGCTACCTATGTTAATGAAAATCTATAATGGTAAAGAACAGTGGTTATTCATGTTAAATCTCTTGATGCTAATCTGTGCTTGATTTATTATCAATGGCACCAATGAGCTCTGATTGAACCTTGCTGTGCTATATGTATGTATGAGAAGCATGCTACACCCAACATTTGTGCAAAGCAAACTCAAAAAACTAACATCAAGCCATCAATCAATTTCACCATTTTCTTCTGAAGCAAGAAGTAAATTTGAGAAAAAGGGGGGTTTCCCATTAATGAACTTGACAAATCTTATTACACAGATGTAATGAAAGGGAACATGAGTTACAGGGATTAAAGCAAAACCTATTCCACATTACATGATTTAGATTACCTCTTATAAATGAGAGAATAGAGTACAAAATGATAATAAGAGGAACCAAGCATGTCGAACATGGCACCCGATAACACGCATCTTATTCGGTTCCAGCAATCTTCTTCTTCAATGCTTCAATGTCATCAGCTAGTTCTTTTCTGCTTGACTGAGGAAGGTGGAAAAAGAACATACAAAGAACATTTTTTCAGTTAGTATCTAGTTGCAGAGCCAATCAAGATCCAAGATTTCTATGGTTTCTTAGAACTCTAGATTGTATTCGGCATATTGATCCATTATAACATCGGATTATTCTAGCCTGACGATCTCATGAGAAACATGTAACTAGAATTTCAAGATTTTTATTCGCAAACAAAACTTAGAAACTATACCAAAATTCCATTAAGGGTGAAGCTTGGGAAAACATGAAAAATTAAAGTTTTGATAGGGTGCAAGACCTTGTTTGAAGCAAACCATAGTTCTCTTCTCAACTTACCTTGAAGAGTAGATATCGGTACACAAACCACCCCGTATATCCAAGTCCTACCAACTCCAGGATCTTCGGAAGCTGATGAGAAGATGGATGGAGAGTAAGTGTCAAAAGGCTTTAGAAGGGAAGAAACAATTTCGAAGTATAAATTTGAAAGCAACATTTTTTGTGGATAACAAGGGAGAACATCAACTAGCAATGGTGATATCGATCAGTGAATATAGATGATAAAAAATACAAAAGCGCGAGTTTGATGGAATCATATACCAATGGAACTGAGTTGATTGCACCAACAAGAATTGAAGAAAGCCAAACTGCAACAATCGCCCCACCTCCGTAGAGAAGTACCGTGGATTTGTTCTCAAGGGCATCCCACTAGTAAACAGTAGGATGAAATTATATCTTAGAGTCATCTCAGAGTCAGTATTAGACCATAAAATGAATGATGAAAATTTATAAAGAGATAAAAAATCAACAACTTTCTCAGAATTATGACAATAATGGGCCTCGTTATGTTTCCTGTGGTTCTACCTTTTCTTTCAAGTCTGTAAAGAGCTCGGATGCATCAGCAGCAGATGATTCTTCTGAAGATGAGGCTCGGGTTTGAAGCAGAGACGATCTACGTGACTCTGTCACCAAATGGTAGGTTGGGAAAATCCAATAAAGTTTGGGTGTAAAGGGTTAAAATCAAGAAACTAATGTGCCCAGTGAAAGTTCACCCAATTCAAAATTCAGAAATAGCAATGAACAATAAAAGAAGACAATTTAGTACACAAAAAGTGAACAATGATCTTAAACAACAGGCCTCATTTCCAACTTCTTTTTTTTAATCAAGGTGGGACAGGTTTTCCTCGATGAAAATTGTTTCTATCCGAAAAAAGGGGCAAAGGTTGCTAACAAAAAGATTGGCTTTGAATTCCCGAAGTGCATATAATAATACACCAGTCCTCTAAAACTTAAGTTTCAAAAGCCACACAAATCTAAGATATTTAATGGATTAAAGCTATGCATTTGCACATTGAATATCTTGATCTAAAATTCACACATGGCATGGTTTCTCTTCAAAGTAAGCATGTTTATAGATTTATGATGCGTGAAATCGGTTTGAAAAACTTCTGGATGCTATATCACAGCGCATTAATCCGTTTCTTCCAAATTTAAGGCCCCTGATAAAAAGACTATGGTCAAATACCTAGATGTATAATGCAAGATTAATCAGCAAACTTAACGCATCCAATCTTGTAGCAGTTGAGTTGCCAGAACTGAATGAACTATAAAACTAAATACACTTCTGGCTCCAATCACATGAACAACAACAATCCATTTTCCGACACAATGATAGTATATGCTCCTGTTCACCGTTCGGTCACAAAATGGAACTGTCTCCAAATTTAATCACCTAGAAGGCCACTTGTGCTCCATAAGAAAAAGTACAATCTCTTCTAATCCAAAATTTTAAGGAACCCCAATCTGAGTCCGAGTAGCTAGCATATTAACGTAATGTATTTTGAAAATCCAAATTGCATTGACTCCATAGTTGCATTTCAGTTACCTAGCAAATTTTCTTCATGAACATATAAAAGTGATTTGAAGGATAGATATTCGACCAAACTCAACCAGTTAATGTCCAACTAAGAGACTACCCAAATAAACAAAACAAAACGAGAAACGAAAAATTAGAAGTCAAACAGACCTCAATTTTCGATTCCTACAAGGTGTTCGACGAAATGCCTCAAAGAAAATTAATGGAATTGCACGAGAAATTTACCTGAGGAGAATTTGAGGGAAGTAGAGAAGGACGGGGAGCCGAAACGAGGGGGAAGGAGCGGCAAGACCGAGCGGCGAGTGGGTTGAGAAGCAGCCAGAGAAGGTCTCAGAACGGCGGTGGCCGCTGTGGGGGAGGCCGTGGCTGCCATTTCTTTCCAGAAAGTTAAATCAAATTAAGAATCAGCGCCGGAAAGAGAGGACAATACTCAATCAACTGGCCGTCAAGGAGCAGCTGACGACTTAGCAGAGATTTTTTTTGTTAATTTCGCCATTTTCTATGCTCAGAAATGGCTTGTTTATCCGCGATCGCATTTTGGGAAGATGGCCTCTGGTAGCGACACGTGGAGAGGTCCTTCGTTGTGATTGGTTGGTTCTCTATCTGAAATCCTTTTTTGAGGACTCTATTTTCTCCCTCACGAAATTGGGTTTTTTGTTAGCCAATACATTTTTCATTTTTGCCTTTTTTTAAAAAATGTTAGCCAATAAACTTGTGCCACTCCAAATAAATATTTATACTTTATAACTATTTAATATGTAGAAATTTGTCTCCAAGTCTAGGCATAAGATTATTGTATTCTAAAATAAAATATTAGGTTTTTGGTATTTATTTGGTTTTCGAGTTAGAGGAGGGATATTTTAGTCACTTGAATTTGAAAACAATTATAAATGTTCTTTGACCTTATATTTACTAGTAGTGCGTTATAAATGGTGACAACCATGTTGATTGAACTCTAATAATGTGGTAATACATGTTGATTGGATTTTTTATGTGGTTGTGTACTTTCACTGCTTATTTTCTCTATTCTTCTTTCTCTTTATGAACTCTCCTTTTCATACTCCTGTATTGAATTTTGGATTTGGGTTCCAGGGGTACCCATGTTTTAGAGGGAGTGAGGACAATGTGAGTAAGGTGGTAATCTCACACATACGCCGTCCGGACGTGGCGCAGCACATGTGTGATTATTTCTCTTAATAAAAATTATCATTTATTATTATTATTATTATTTTGTTATAATTATTATTTTTAAAATCTTAATTAAATGGAGTTGGTCTTCTGCGCGCATGCTCTATGGCTAAACGCAATTCCCTCCTTCAGTCGTTGGGTTTTGAGGTTTATAAAAGGCGCAACATCTCAACATTTTTCATCATATTAGTTTTCTATTCTCTTAACAACAAAATCTCTCCCTTCCATTTTATTATTTTTTTTCTCGTTTTTCTCGAGCAAATTAGTTTGAAGGTGTGAGTTTTCAATCGGCAACGGTGCATTTCCGATCGATACCTTTTTTTGGGTTGTTTTATCTTGGGATGACGTGGCAGTATCATTGACCTGCTTACATACTTGGGCAGAGTCGTGAAACGTCTTAAAGAGAGCGAGATCCGCGGTTCAGCCTGTAATGAGCTTCTGTTTTGCAAGTTCCATTCTTTGCTCAACTGCCATTACCTGACCGTTCGCTACTATCCCATTTCACCGTCATAGGGTTTCCATTTACAACAATTTTAAGACGCTTCGTCTACCAATTCTGTAATGGCCCTCACAAGCAACAACAACATTGTAACATCCGACCTCAACCGTCCATTTCGGTTTGAAGGAGCGAACTTCAAACGGTGGAAGCAAAAGATGCTATTTTTATTTACCATAAAAAAAAGTTGTCGACACTTGTACCACAGATAAGCCAACCGTCCCGATAGAAGATCCAACTAAACAACAGATAAAAGAAGCTACTGACTGGGAGGAGAAAGATTTTTTATATAAGAATTTTATATTAAATGGTTTGACTGATGGTTTGTATGACTATTACAACACAATGAAGACAGCAAAGGCAGTCTAGGATGCCCTGTAAAAGAAGTATGACACCGAGGAGGTCAGGTTAAAGAAATGTGTTATCAGCCATTACCTCAAGTTCCAGATGACATATGACAAATTTGTGGAGGCTGTAGAAATATATCAGCAACAGCGGAAGCAACAAGAATCATTTAAGCACTCTAATTCATTGATTTTGGGAAAATATAAAGCATGCTCTTGAAAACAAGTGGGTTTCATGACATACCTTTGTAGAACCTCTTTAAAACACGATCTCCAGCTGCAATCTTCTCCGAATCTTGTTGCATACCACCTCAAGATCTTCCCCACTATTCTCTTGGTGCTCTAGATTGAGTTGTGGGACTCAAAACAAGCTTAAATCAAGAAATTATGGAGAATTGCTCACAACAACAATCTTGTTGAATAACACTTTTTTCAACACGAATTTTCTCTAAAATTCTCTCTTGATTGCATGTCCGAAATTCACTTCAAACTCTTCAATATATTGCAGATCATCATGCAAGGAAGAGAGTTGCATGAGTTGCAACTCATGCTTGAAGTAACACAAGGCAATGGTGATGGATTTTGTGTGAGCAAGTAGAAGATGGAATGTTTTTCCATTAATGTATTTTTTTTTTCCAATTTTCCAATTTTATCTCAAAATTAAAACTTGATTTTTAAAAAACCATTTTTATTTTAAAACTGGAAAATTTTATTTTTATAAAATTAATTTCATAAATTAATTTTTAAATAAATTAGATTTAATTTAATATCAAATATTAAATTAATTTTTCACATATCTATCTTTATATATTTAAATCATATTTAAATATAAATTCTCTTATTCTGTTTAATTCTCAAAATAAACATGTAATTATATCTCATATAATTACTAATTCCCTTAATTCTAATTTGAACGTTTCAAATTAACTTATCACATTATTCTAGAGCTAGTCCAATTACGAGCTAGTAAGGGGACCTCGCGGACCTACAGATCATGAGCTTCAACGATCCAAGATTAATTGATTAAATTCATTAGACCAAATTAATCCACATTCGTTAACTAATGGATCACTCCACTAAATCCCATAATTGCACTCCCCTCACTGTAGATATATTATGTCTACATGATTTAACTATAATCAATAAGTCGACCCTTCACAGGTTGTTCATAATAACGGTAGGGTCAAATATCTGTTTTACCCCTGAGATTACGTCTTATTCCTCAAGTTCCTACTGATCCTCTAATGAATAATTGATTTGTGATCCAATCACTAAACCAAAATCTCTCAGCCTAGTGAGAGGGTAGGACCCTTGTTCAAGACCTGGATTCAGTACTTGAGAGAACAACTTTTCTCCTATCCTTAAATCAGGTAGGCGTGAACTCCGTCTTGCACCCTATGTCCCCAACTATCTATTAGGACTTACCCTTGAAATGGGAGGCTTATTGAGCCTACCCTCACCTATGAAAATCTAAGGATAATCCCGAATAAACATAAGTTCATAGTTAGCTTAGGATTAAGATCGAATTACCTAGATCATCTAGGTGAAATAGTCAGTTTTATACAGTAAACAACGTTATAAAGTAAGAGTGACTTATTTCTTGGTTCGATCTTATGCAAACTCATTGCATAGGACGCCTTCACTCCTCATGTCATAACATGTACGAATTAGGATCACTTCATAGTAGCACTTTAAAACTCTTTGTAACAACTACAAAGTAGGCCGCATCCAATAGTGTTACCAGAATAAGGTACCCAACCTTAGTCATGTACTATAGATCATTTTGACTATTTACTCGAACCTGATCTACTCTTATGTCTCCACATAAAGTTCAAGTACTCATGTAATAGTCATGGGTCTTATTTTATTGGATTTAGATTTTCATACAATTTATAAAATCAATAATAAGTATATTGATTATAGAAAATGTTTATCATTTTATAAACTGCAAGTTTTAGGACATAAAACCCAACAATACTCCCACTTGGATTAAAACTCCAGTGGATCAATATATACAAATATATACAATGTTGAGTTTACATGGAGAGAATAAAATGTATAAATACAATAAACTAGGGTATTACAATACCCATAAATTCTCCCACTTGCCCTAGTGATACAAAACTCGTAGACCTAGTCCTACTAGGTGAACCTCAAACACTTTAGCCGAAAGGGCCTTTGTAAATGGATCGGCTAAGTGTTCTTGTGAAGCAATCTGGGTGACGATTACGTCTTCTCAGTGTACAATTTCTCTAATGAGATGGTACTTCTGCTCGATATGCTTTCCTCTTTTATGGCTTCGTGGTTCATTTGAATTTGTAACTGCTTCACTGTTGTCACAATAGAGAGTGACAGACAGATGCATATTAGGAACTACTTCCAGATCTTTCAGGAACTTTCTGAGTCATACTGCTTCTTTTGTTGCTTCACTTGTAGCTACATACTCAGCTTCCATTGTGGAGTCAACAATACAACTCTGCTTGATGCTTTTCCACACATCAGCTCCTCCGTTTAGAGTGAATATTGACCCTGAAGTCGATTTCCTCGAATCAATATCGATCTGAAAGTCAGAATCAGCGTATCCAGTAAGGATCAAATCCTTAGCACCATACACGAGCATATAATCTCTCGTTCTCCGAAGATACTTGAGGATGTTCTTAACAGCAGTCCAATGATCATATCCAGGATTGGACTAAAATCTGCTGATTATTCCAACAACATAGCATATATCAGGGTGAGTACACAACATTGCATACATTAAACTCCCTACTGCTGATGCATATGAAATTCGATTCATCTCCTCATCCTATTGAGGTGTCTTAGGACTCTGTTCCTTAGACAGGTGAATTCCATGCCTGAAAGGTAAAAATCCTTTCTTGGAATTTTGCATTTTATACCTAGACAACATCTTGTCTATATAAGATACTTGAGATAATGCTATTCTTGTGATTCCGAACTATTTGGATTCGAAGAACATACTGTGCTTCTCCTAAATCTTTTATTTGGAATTGTGAAGCCAACCATCTCTTAATGTCGCAAGAAATTCTACCTCATTCCCAATGAGTAGAATATCGTCAACATACAACACCAGAAAAGCGACAGTTTTGTTAACGATTTTCTTGTATACACAAGGTTTGTCAACATTTTGTTCAAATCCATAAGATTTGATCGCAGTGTCAAATCTCATATTCTAGGATCTAGAAGCTTGTTTCAATCTATAAATGAATCGATTAAGTTTGGAAACTTTTTGCTCTTGATCCTGCTATATAAACCCTTATGGTTGAGACATATAGATACTCTCTTCAAGATAGTCATTAAGAAAAGTTGTCTTGACATCCATTTGTCATATTTCAAAATAAAAAAAAATGTAGCTATGGATAAGAGTCTTCTAATAGACTTTATCATGGCAACTAGAGAGAATGTTTCTTCATAATCTACCCCTTCTCTTTGGGTAAACCCTTTTGCCACAAGTTTAGCTCTGTGGGTCTGTACCTTACCAACTTGGTCTCGTTTTCTCTTGTAAATCCACTTGCAACTGATGGGTTTTACCTCTTCAGGTTGATCTACAATATCCAGAAAAAATTGAAATACATAGATTCCATTTCAAGGTCCATAGCTTTAATCCATTGGTCTTTATCCATATCATTCATTGCTTGATTAAAAGACAATGGATCCTCTAAACCATCATCTGGTATGATGATTTGAGCTTCAGTTAAACCCATGTACCGGTCAGGCTGTTGTAACCCTTCCACTACGACGAGGCATTCTCAACTCTTGAGAATGATGTAAAGTCTCAGTTTCATTAACAACTCTTGTTTATGGACATGCTCTATCAACAACTCTTATTGAAGGACCTGCTCTATCAACAACTCATGTTGATACATTTGTCACTTCTCTGGACATTTCTTATATTACTAGCTTACTGCGAGGTTGATGATTCTTTACATAGTCTTCTTCAAGGAAGGTTGCATTCGTCGATACAAATACCTTATCTTCCTAAGGATCGTAAAAGAAACCACCTTTTGTTTTTTTTGGGTAACTTACAAATAGGCATAGTTTTGAATGGTGTTCCAACTTTTTAGGATTATGCACCAACACATGTTCTGGATAACCCCAAATCCTGAAGTGACGTAAATTTCCTTTACATCCTCTCTAGAGCTCATATGGCATTTCAGAAACACTTTTTGAGGGAACCATATTCAAAATATACACCGCATCCCAACTCGTGTCCCCAAAAAAGAATTTGGTAACTGAGCGTAACTCATCATGGAATGAACCATGTCCAACAAGGTTCTGTTTCTTCTTTCTACCACACCATTTTGCTGAGGTGTGTCAGGGGCTGTGAGTTTAGACTGAATTCCCTGTTATATCAAATAGTTCTGAAATTCTAAGTCCATATACTCACCACCTCGATTCAATTGAAGCGTTTTAATCTTTTTACCTAATTGGTTTTCAACCTCAGCCTTATACTCTTTGAACTTTTCAAAAGTTTCAAACTTTTAATGCATTAGGTAAATATGTCCATACCTAGAATAATCATCTATAAAATGATGAAATATTCATACTCTCTCGCTCTAACATTTAGAGACTCACAAAGGTCTGAGTGAATTAGCTCCAGGGGTTCTTTGGCTCTAAGACCTTTTCCAGAAAAAGATCTTTTTGTCATTTTACTTTCGAGATAAGACTCACATGGTGGTAATGAACTGTCTTCCAACTTATTTAGATGACCGCTCTTAACCAATCTCTCAATCCTGTTGAGATTTATGTGACCCAGTCTCAAGTGCCAAAGATAAGCATTTGGAGAAATCTTCCTTTTCTTATGAGTCTCAACAATTTTAAATATCTCTATGTTCAATACGGCTTTAACCTCAGTTGGTTTTAATATATACAAGTTATTTTCTAATTTTCCAGAGAAAATTTGTTTACTTCCTGTGTTGATGAACACTTCATCATTTTCGAAATAAACTTTATAATTTTGTTCTAGCAAACAAGAGATAGATATTAGATTTCATTTCATAGAAAGAATATAATATACATTTTTCAAATAAATGTACTTATCCCCTATAAATAACTTCATATCTCCCACTGTTTTAGCTGAAACAATCTCCCCGGTCCCTACCTTAAAGATTGTTTCACCTTCTGTCAACTGTCTCCAAGAACTTGTTTCCTGTGAGATAGTATAAACATGATTAACAGCACATGAATCAATTATCCAGATTTTATTGTTATCCACTAAACATGCTTCGATAACAAGTAAATCATATTTAACTTGTTGTTCGAATTCTACACTCTCATCTACATAATTCACAATTTTATATGAGTTGGGAGATAGAGAACAATCCTCTGTTAAAACTCTTTTGGTGTAATCAACAGCTAGTAATTTATTTTTTGATTTGATTTTACTGTTATTTAACTCATAAGTGAGTATTCTAGAAGAATTCGACATGTTGATAAAATTCAAACAAATTCTAATTAGAAAATTGCAACTAAATCCAAAATCAAGTTTTAGCAAAAAGTAATAATGTACCCATAATCATTATTTATTTGCAACGATACTCTAGTGGGTCAGAATATGTGCTACCGAGGAGCAATCAGATACTCCTTCACTAAAGCAAACAATTTTGACCAAACACTATCTCTGGAGTAACTCTTATTCTTATTGTCTCTGGAATAACTCTTATTCCTATAGTTGTTTATTTATCGCTTTCGGTCAAGATCTTTACTAACAATTTAGTAATTCTTGTAAGTGTGACCCACTATTTTCAGATCTTATAGGACGGTATGAATACGCCTCCGAAATATAAGACATTATCCAAGGCGAAACTATAAAACCCTATTCATTTTACTGAAGCCTGAGTTGTTCCTAATCCTATGTTACAACCCTCCGTGGGGATCGCCGCGGTTAACGACTAGTTAGTGCCGCATAAAAACGACAGCAGGCGCAACACAAGAATCTCATGGTACAAACTAATGGAGAAGACCGTAGGGATAATGTTGACACATTTCCTTCACCCATTTACTATGAACTACTTCCCCCGTTCATCTTGGTGTTGACTCATACATCCACTTTCCGAATGGAGGTCACTTCCAGGCTAACACGAAACGTCATATGAATCTCACGGTATGAACTATGTGGAGACGTGACAGTTTGAAATTGTACACTTGATTTCTATTCGAACAACTTCCCCTTGTTCACCAGAATCTAAATTTAAGCTAAAAAGTACTTTCCGAATGGAGGTAACTTTTAGGGTGACACAAAGTACCGCTTAAACTGCCACTAAAGTGTTCTATTGGGTAGATTTATACTTAGGTTCTTTTCGGATAATAAAATTGTTGGGGTTGATGCCCTAAAGTCTCATGTCCTGTAGTTTGTAAATAATATATACGAACACCTGTGATTGTTAATATATGATATTTACTTCACATCTTGATGTTTTGCTTGGTTATTTGTTTTATTTGCTTTACCACAAATCAATAAACATAAAATCCCTGGTTATTTGTATGTGACTCAAGCATGTATGTGGTGACATACAAGTGGATCATGTCTTGAGTGATAACCAAAATGGTTTGTAGTAAATGGATAAAAGAGGGAAACCTTATCCTGGTAACGCTACGGACGCAGCCCGCTTTGTGGAATGGTCACAAGTGTTGTGACTTGCCACAGATGGTCTGATCCTGATCATTCGTGTTGGGGACATGCGAGCAGGGGTGTCCTATACAAAGAGTTTGTATAAGACCTGACCACGAAGTGTTAACGTCTCGTTATATAACACCGTTCATGACAGAGACTTCACTTCACTAGGATGACCATAGGTAACATGACCTCAATCCTGAGTGAGTTGGGAACTCCTACCATTGAGGGTGGTCCTTTTATTTGTATGGGTGCGAGTGGCTAGGTCACAGATTCAAACCTACCATTTTGGGGATTCGTCTGATTTGGGAGCTGGGAACTCAGCTACACAAAATGAAATTCACTCCTTCCCCGAGGCAAGGGTAAGTAGATAGATGGCTCACTTCATTAAGGGCTGATTCCAGGACTTGAACGATGTGGCATCACACACCTTCTCTTGGCCCGAGAGGTGTTCACACATAGTTGGACTATGTTGTATTGTTCATTAGAGGAATTAGTGGTACTTAAGGAGTGAGATGTAACTATAGGAGCAAAACGGTAAATTGGCCCACATGTACTTACGAGCATCTGTGAAGGGTCTTCGTACTCATGATTGGTTATATCCGATGGACACAGAAATATATATGTGATAAGAAGAGTTCAACTGTTGGTCTTTAGTGGAATCACTGACAGTTAACGGATGGTGGATCTCGTGGCTAAAGAGATTAGTCAGCTATTCACCTACCGTTGGAGCTTCGAGCCACAGGTCCATTAGGTCACCTGAGTAGCTTGGATAAAGTCGAGAAGCAGTATTTGGGTTAATTTAAAATGTTCAAATTGACAAGAGTAAGTTCAATTATATATAATATAATTGGACTAGTTAATTATATATGATATAATTGGCTAAATGTATGAGATACATTATTTTGGAGGAAATTAAATATAAATATGATTTATATCAAGTAGAGGAGAAAATAATATAGTAGATATATGATATCAAACTAAGGATATAAATATAATATGATTATATTAATTAATTAAATTAATTGGTTAATTATTTGATAATTAACCGATTGATCCACGTTCGGACGTGGGAAGTGGGGCTACGAAGGTTATGGTAACCAGCGGATTAAAACAATGAAAATCGTTTTCATTTGATAATTCAATCGTGCATTCGTATCGCCTGCACCTAAAAGAATCCGTGAAAGAGCAATCGCGAGAGCCTATACGATAGAATCTCGTTCATCTAAACGATCGTCTAACTTACGCGTTCTCTAAACGATCGTATACATTTTTCCTAAATGATCGTTCAATTTTTCCTAAACGATTGTGTAGATCTACTATACAATAAGCATTTCCGCTATACGATAGCAGAGTTCATCTCCCACTTGCTTATCGTCTACACGACGTCTTCTCCTCCGTCCTCTACCAAACGCACTAGAGCCCACTCTTTGGGTTTTTGACGTCGAGGATACCCAGGTTTCTCTTGCGGTGGTGTCGTCCCCGCGGCATTGTTCATGTACGTTTGGATCGTGTTGTTACAGTTGACATACTCGCCGGGTGTCGGTAGATCAGTGGGAGGTTTTCTTCTGTTGAGGGTTTAGACATACGAAGATAGTCTTCATTTGGTATGAACCTTTCTTCTTTGTTAATTTTTGTATTTTGAGCATGCTGATAATGAGTTTTATATGCATAACTGTATGTTTGGAATGTATGTTGTTTGTGTTTTGGTCACTATGAAATCGGAGCGATCTAAGCCTGCTCATGGAACTCTCGGTATGATATCCTTAAAAAAAAAAAACCCTAATTCTATGTGGTTTATCCAAGTATAACTCTTATAATTGGATTTTAACCTGTAATCTTTAGGTGATAAACCCTTTAATTACCTCACATCGCTCACATATGCTTATAAAACCCGTTACCAACGCTCAATAATTCGGCCATAATCCCCAGGTAGGAGATGTTCCGTAAACCGTCAACTTAAGTACCCCCAGCCTTAGACAGGATTATATACTAGTTGAGTTTGTAACCTGAGTTTTATAAGTGTTAACTATTAAAACAGATGGTCAACCTACGTGAGCATGCAACTGTTGTTTATGGATTTTAAACGTTTAACCCAATTTTATAACAACTTATAAAACTTTAGACATACTAAACATCCATAACATACATAAAGGCATTCAATATTTAATATAACACAATATTAAATACAAGAAACCCTAACATGCATACTATATATTATAAAAAATTATAACATACTTTCAATGCATGTAACATGTTTTCTATGGTGGGATTTTAAATCTAAATGGCATACTGTATGCACATACAAGATTTATTTAATTATAACATGCATCAACTACATAAATAATTAAATACAGACTGATATGGTTTTAGTTTTGGTATAAACAAATAAACAGAAGCCTAACTATTACAAACATCTTCAAAACCGTCTTTGAACCGCTCCAAATCGAACCCAAGCATCTTGAACCAGACTGGATATGTAACATCTTGATTTATTTTGTAATTAAGTTTTTTTTATGTTGGCTACTTGGATAAATTATATGAGCATTCTCATCCTTTTTTTTTTTTTTGTTAAGCTAAAATATGATTTAATTGTTTGGAATTAATTGAGTTTTATTTTGGCTTGCATTTGGGAGATTTGATTATTTATGGAGATAATTAAATGTGTATATTGGATTTTTTTTAAAGGAATATATATATATAAGTATATATATTTTGGGAGATTTGATTATCTATGGAGATAATTAAATGTGATTTTCTTTTCTCTCTCTCCTCACGTAAGCAGCCTCCCCCTTCTTTCTCTCATTCTTCTTCTTCAGTTTCTTCCAACCCTAGCCGCCACCGTTGATCTCCTCGTCGTTCTTGTCGCTGCCAAGCACCATTGTCTCTTTGCCAGCGCCACCTCACGCGAGTCAGCCGCCAGCGCCTCGCCGTTCTGTCACCGCCACAAAGCAGCGCCAACGCCAGCGTCACTGTCTCGCCGTCGCGCAAGTCGTCCGCCACTTGTCTCGCCGTTGTCACCCGCCGTCCAGTTTTGTTTCTGCTGCCGTGCCTAGCCAAGTCGACGCCATTCGCCGCCACTGCCTTTTTGGAGATGGGGAAAGAGATGGATTATTTTTGGGTAAGTATTAGTGTTTGAGTCTTTTGAAGTGTCTCTTGGTGTTTGGAAACAATTTTTTTACTACCCTTTGTGTCGACTTTCAGGATTTGTTTTTGATATTCTGGGGCGTTGTTATCAAAGAAGAGACCACTCTTTTCATCAGGGAGCTTTAGTTTGGGTAAGTTTTGTGTAAGTTGGTTGGTTATTCTTCGGACTTGGACTCCGGGGGATTTACTTAATTTTTTACTCACTTCCTAGGCCATAGTTGCTAAACTAAACTTGTGTGTTAATGTCTTAGGGTTGATTTGAGTTTTATCCAAGGGCTATTAGGAGTTATTTGTGTAGACTTTTGAGACCAAGTTGAGGTAGGTGATACTATTACCAGTGCCTTCGTGCCACGATGACCTAGATTAGGCCTATCAAGTTACTTGGTGGACTCTGGAGCATGATTTTGTTTTGACATTATGTTTTGCTAGTTGCATGGCAGTTACAAGTATTATGAACATGTTAAAATTTCTAATCAGTACTGATATTATGTATGGTGATGGCATGAATAGACCAGTAGAGCAGTTTATTGTCTCGCCTTGACGCATGTTATTATTATGTTTGACGGTGTGCCTACAGGCCGCTAGACATGCGTGAACCGAACAGGTTTACGTTCATGTTTTTATCATGTTTGATGGTGTGCCTTACGGGCCGCTAGACATGCTTGAGCCGACAGGTTACGTTCATGTTACTTTTATTTTCATGTTTCATGTTTTGACAGTGTGCCTACGGGCCGCTAGACATGCGTCGAACCACAGGTTAACGTTCATGTTATTATCATGTTGACGGTGTGCCTCAGGGCCGCAAAGAACATGCGTGAGTCGATTGGTTCACGTTCATGTTATTATTATGTTTAATGGTGTGCCTATGGACCACTAGACATGTGTGAGTCGACGGGTTCACGTTCATGTTATTATCATGTTTAACGGTGTGCCTACGGGCTGCTAGATATGCGTTTCAAAGCAAGATAGTACGTCTTTTGGTTTTCCTTTCATCATAAAAAACCGATGTAGTTGTATGAGCCACGGGCTATCTTTCTTTGCTCGTGGATGCATAGTCTGATCCCAGTAATGGGATCACTTATTGAGTATTTTATACTCAACCTTTATCTTTATTTTTTTTCAGGTAAGGGCAAGGACACTCGGGTGACTAACAAGAGGAATCTGTGACAATGCCAAAGGAACCAGAATTCGCTTCCGCATTTGACCTTTTATATATTTTTTTTTAATTTCATTCTGGATTTATTATAATTTAATTTATTTATTATTTTATATAATTTATTTCTTATTAAAAAGGATGCCTGGGTTGAACGATTTAAGATTTTGAGATGATGTCAGAACATTTTCTTATATACCTAAAGCAGTTCAAAATCATGATTATTCTATTTTAATTTACTTTATCTTTCCTCAATGAGAATATTTATGCATGCATGCAGTAGCGATCCCCTTTTTAGTAGTCCTAGAAGGTGGGGTTGTTACAGGATAAGTCTGAACCGGACCAACAAAGTCTAAACTGGACCAGCCAAAAACACTTTAAGGTTGAACCAGATTAGACCTCGAGAAAAACTGGTCAAACCTCAAAGTCTTGTTAAGGTCGATCGTGTAGCGCTGAAGGCAATCGTCTAGCACCATCGCCTTGTGTTGAGAAGAGGTACACGATCACTTAATGTCATCTATCTATCGCATAAAGCAATCATTTAGCTTTTGGGTAGAACAAAACGATCGCTTAACATCATCGCCTAGCGTTTCATGTTATCGTTTAGTGTCCGCCGCAGCTAAATGATCGCTTAGCTCTATCGTATAGAACAATATCGCATCGTTCAGCACCGTAGCTAAATAATCGTTTAGTTCCATCATATAGAAACTTCAACGCATCGCTTAGCACCGCATCTACACGATCGCTCAACGCCGCATCTAGACAATTGCTCAGCATTATCACATAGCACTTCATCGCATCACTTAACGCACGCCGCAACTACATGACCGTGTAGTGCCATTATATAGCAAATCCAACGTATCGTTTAGTTCCCACGGAAAAGCTAAACGATCGCGTAGTGCTATCGTATAGCATATCAACGCATCGTCTAGCTCTCGTAGGTACACGATCACTTAGCATCCATCATCACAATGACCATCGCCCATTGCTTTACGACCGTCTAATTTTTCTTCACACCGTGTAAGGCCTGAAACTAGTATTAACTTTAGGGCTTCAATCAAACCAAGTATTTTGATGATAACAAACTCAGATTTTTTGTACTAACATTTTCAGTGTTTCAGAGTTACTACCTTGTAGAGCTCGGAAAGACAATTCCAACGCAATTTGAATCGCTCAAATCGGAGTTCAAATGAGAAAGTTATAAGTAAAAGAAGATTGGAGAGGAAATCCAACGTGACAGTGACACGTGGCACCTTTAGCATCCGACGCGCTGACGTGGCACACAAACAGTCAATATTGATGACATGGACAGCTTACGTGGGCCTCCAATCGGTCACTTTTTGCTGACGTGGCCAACATGATGTAGCGTGACATGCCGACACGTGGCACGGATTTAAGATTTTTCAGCCTTTTCAAATTGATCTAAATTGTCATCCTTCAAATCCTTTTTATTCTCCAAATCTCAATAATTCCAAAATTTCAAAACTCCTTTTCAAATCCTTTCCTTTTCTATTTTTATTCAATCTTCACCCTTCATTTGCAATCATATCCAATGGCCAAAATTTATCCCCCTCGCCTATAAATTCAACTTGATTTTACTCTTCATGGACACACTAAAAAGCGATCAAGTCTTAAGCTCTCAATTCTCTCTACTCTCAAATTCTTGTCCTCTTGCTCCTAAATTGGCCTAGAGTTATTTTTGTGAGTTTTTTTCTAGGTGCTCAACTTGTGTATTTAGCCTTCAAGAGGTAATATTGTGAGGTTTTCTTTTAATTTTTGGGAATTGTATTAAGGTGTGGGTACACCTTGGGTTGTGAGAAAAAGAAATTGGTTTGATCCTGAACCAGTAAAAAGGATCTTGGGTTTCTCTTTAGCCTAGGAAAAAAAGGGTCGTGTGTCAATTTGGTCCTCACCTGCAAGAGGATCACTTAGTGAAATACCCAAGAAGGAGTCTTGGAGAGTGGAGTAGGCAATTTGCCGAACCACAATAATTCCCGGTGTTTTCTCTTCCTCTCTCTTTTATTTCTTGTTTTCAAATTTTTTGCTTCTTGTCTTAGTTATTTTTTTAATTTGGATTTAATTTTTAGTGTGATTTAAATTTATCCTTGATTAAATTGTCTTTAAATTTGAAGTTATCATAGTTTGCATGATTTAAGTTTTGTCTTGCATAAATTTTATCAAATTAGTGCGTTAACTTTATTGAGCATTGTTTGAAGATAAAATTATTAAAAAAAAAAATTGGTAGTTAACCCTATTCACCCGCTCTAGTGTTGCCTTTAGATCCTACAATTGGTATCAGAGCAGGTAGCTCGGTTTTCTTATTTCAAAAAGGTTTTGTATTTTTTTTTTATTTTACATTATGTTTTTCTTTTTTAATCTTATTAAATCTGGAATTTTTCTAATTTTTGCAAAAAGTTTGAAAATTTGAGTTTTAAAAGTTGTTTTCATTAGAAATTTGTTTTCTTGAAAATTGGTTATTAAAACCTTTTTTTTTTCTCTACTTCTTAATCTTTGAAATCTTTTTGGTTAAAATCTAAATTTTGGAAAAGTATTTCTCTTTACAAAAATCTTTTAAAAAAAAAATTATTATATTCTCTTCCTCCTTCGAAAGACTTAATTGTTCGAGCTTATGGCAACTACTAGAATAAATGGGTATGGTGAAGGTCAATCAACCACTAAGCTACCTTTGTTTGATTAAAATAATTATGCAGGGTGGAAAACTAGGATGAGAATTTATTTGATTTCTATTGACTATAATCTATGGGAAATTGTTTTTAATGGTTCTTTAATTCCTACTAAGATAGTTGATAATAAAGATATTCCTAAGGAAGAAAAAGAGTTTAATGATGAAGATAAAAAGAAGTTTTCTATTAATGCTAAAGCCATGAACTGTCTGTTTTGTGCTTTATGTCCTGATGAGTTTAATCGATTCTTTGCATGTAATTCTACTATAGAAATTTGGGATATGCTTGAAGTAACTCATGAAGGAACTAATCAAGTTAAAGAGTCAAAGATTAGCATGTTAGTTCATAAGTATGAATTGTTTAAAATGGATGCAAATGAAACTATATCTGAAATGTTTACTAGGTTCACGAATATTGTTAATGCTTTGAAGGGATTAGGAAAATCTTATACCACCTCTGAAAATGTGAGAAAAATTCTTAGATCATTGCCTAAGAGTTGGGAAGCTAAGGTGACGGCGATCCAAGAAGCAAAAGACCTCTCAAAACTTCCACTGGAGGAGCCCCCAGTTGCATCTCCTCATGATCACATGAGATAATCTGATGACACCCCGCGTCAATGTGAAGAATATGGTCAAACATCGAAGAGTATGTAAGGCCTAGCACTTAAGTCACACTCCTAGAGATTCACAAAGAATCGGACTCCTCAACAGGCTGAAGCTGAAGGCCTAAATGATGCAGGAGAGTTCGTTACAGACAAGTTGAGCCAACCAAAGTTCTATTAAAAGCAAATTTTAGTGAATTAAAGAGAAACTCTCAATGCACAGATAACAACAATCAGAATGAACAAATTGGTGACGCGACAAGAAGATACAAACAAAGATAGACATCGAAATCTCGTTCTATGATAAATGCTCAAACACCAGCCCGACACGTGAAGTGCGGGACTGTCCTCAAAGAAAAGGTTCATGTTCCAAAGCTCACAGACAGGAAGACATTGAAAGCTACTAGGGGCACACGACAAGCAAATCTTGATATTTAGCGATAATTCCGCACCTAAGAGAGGGTACAGAAATAGCATACATCTGCCTGACATTCAATAGGGCTTGTGATGGAGACGAAAACTGAGATGAAGGTGTAGAGTCCTAGAAAACCTTACTTTTGGATGATGAACTCCTCACATTTCCGCCATCGTGTCGCTACATGATAGATGAATTAAAATTGGCACAAATCTTGAACACAATAATAGTTTGTCACATAAGTAAAGTGTCCCTCTTAGAGATACACCGACGGACTATGCTAATATCAATAGCCTGCTGTCCCACACAAATATATTATCTTAATTCCGAGCTAATGAAACTCTCTAAGACGAGAAAAATGAACATTTAGAGAAGAGATCGGTTAGAAATTCCAATATCTAGGAGTGCGAATTTGCATGTTTTAAAAGAAAGAGTATAAGAACTTATTTAGAAAATAAAAAATGAAGATATTTTCAGCTACTCTTTAAAGTTTACAAATGGGAAAAGAATTACGAATTATCGCGTCTATGTATGTGTTAAGCAGATATATGATATGGTTGTACTCAAAGTGGCCTTAGTTCACAACACTCTCCATCACAAGACAACAAACAAAAGAAATGTACAAACTACTTTGTCAAAGAAGCTTCTATTATTTGTCATGATGTGGAAAACATAGTCATAAAGCTTATGCATGCAATTTAAGAAAATCAATATGATGAATGAAAAGAGATGAATTCCTACAATTGTTAGGTTAACCCCCGGGAAGGACACCTATAGAACAAATTTTGTGATGTAACCTTTAAGGTTACATCTTCGCACAATTAATTCTCTCAGGTGAATGTTTTTGTACATCCGGGCATTCCATATATAGGGAATAATTTAAAGGTAATTGGACAAAAGTTGGATGTCATTATATAATTGGGAGTTGAAACTGAGAGATGAACCCACACACAAATATCCTAACTCTAGAAAGAAAGATGAAGGACTACGATATACCTTCAACACCAAAATGATTCTTAAAATCGAAAAGAAATCGGTCACACATGATACACCCCCTATAAGCCCGATAAGATGGGCAAGGAATAAATTTCCCAAATAGTATAGCTAACCAGTGAATACAGAATAATCTAATTTGAAAATTATTGTTGTCCTTGAAGCATATGCGTTTTAACAAAAACAATGACTTTTTAAATTACATGCAGTATTAAAGGATCAATTAATGTGAATAACAGAGAGTTATAGCAAGATAAATTTCTTGATCGAATAAAAATTGCTACATATATCAAGAAATGACCATCATAGATGAAAGTTAAGTATAGGAAAAATAGAAGACATAAAATAGCTCCAAAATGTGAAATATGAGCGTATATAGAAAAATACTGATTAGATTGTCCTATAGTAGAAAGTAAATGTTTATCTACATTGCGATGAAGATGCGTGGTTTGAACTGAATCGTGAAGAAGATGGAAATCAATCATCCAATCAAAAATGTAGAGGAAGAAAATGACAAAAAATCTATTCAAATCACATGAGGAGGGAAGAATGAAACTGAAATCCGTGAAGAGAAGGGAAAACAAGGGAGTGAAGAAAGATGGATGTTTTGTGATTTTGTGATTTTGAAATATGGAAGAAACCATCTGGTTCGTCTTTTTGAAATAGACAATGTTTAAAAGGACGAAGTGGCATTTAGAAAGTCAGTTTTTTAAAAATATTCTCTATGGCATAGAAATAAAGGTTAGGTCCAATGGCTAGCACATGTAATTAAAATAATTAAGACTATACTTTAAAAATAACTCTATTGTTAGACCCGGGTCATAATCCAAACTATTTAAACTTGCAAAAAGATAAGTTGTATAATAAAATAATAGTTTTTTTTAAAATTGTGATGAGTACATAATAAAATGGGCTAAACAAACTAAGTCTTTCTTTACAAACACAAACACAACTCAAAGGAGTTATCGTACTTCTAGAACTCTTACATGCAAAATGTAATATAGGAAAGCCCTTTTTGCAACCTACGATCCAGAGCTTGCAAGTCTAAGTGAATAACATTATGACGTATTCTTATATTGAATACGTTTGTATGATTTTTCGAGATTTACTTGGGTTTTATTTTTATCTCATAAGGATGAAGCTCTTAAAATCTTTTATTAGCTTTTCAAAAAGAATTCAAAATGAAAAGGCTTTATGATTTCGAAAATTAGAAGTGATCATGGTGGTTTAGATATTTGAAAATGCTTCTTTTTGAAAATTTTTGTGAAGAGAAATGAGAATTTTTCATGATTTTTTCCTTCTCAAAAACACCTCAACAAAAATGGTGTTGTAGAAAAGAAAAATCGATCTTTACAAGAATTAGCTATCTCCATGCTTAATGAATATGATCTACCAAAATCTTTTGGCTAAAGTGTTAATACTGCATCTATATGTAAATGAATCATGTTTTAATAAGACCTGTTTTAGATAAAACATCTCTTATGAGCTTAAATTTAATAAAATAATAACTACAAATCATATATAGCTATAATTTCAAAGTCTTTGGTTGCAATGTTTTATTTTGTGAAAGACAAAGAGATACTGGAAAAAGTTTGAGTAAAAAACGGACATTGGCATATTCTTAAGATATTCTACATGTAGTAAAGTATATAGAGTTTTATTAAAAGAAACTCATGATACTTGAAGAGTCAATGAATGTTGTTTTTGATGAAACACATGTTGCCACTAATAAAGTTTCTGCTAGTGATGAATTAGAAATACCTATTGAAGATCTTAGTATTAAAGATAGGAAAGCAGTATCAAATGAATCTCAGAAAGAGCCAGAAAAATCTCTCCCTCGGGATGGAGATTCTCCACTCACCATTCCTCAGGAGTTAATAATAGGTGATGTATCTTCAAGGTGTAAGAACTCACTCTTCTTTAAATTGCTTTAAATAATGTTGCTTTCGTGTCTCAAATTGAACCAAAGTCTTTTAAAGTTGTTGAATCTGATGAATTCTGGTTAATTGCTATGCAAGAAGAATTAAATAAATTTTGAAAAGAAATAATGTGTGGGAACTAATCTCGCGTCCTAGTGATCATCCTGTTATAGGTACTAAATGGATATATAGAAATAAAATGGATGAATCTGGTAAATTGTTAGAAATAAAGCTAGACTAGTTGTTCAAGGCTATTAGTCAAGAAGAAAGAATATATTATGAGGAAACATTTGTTCCTGTTGCTAGTTAGAATCTATTCGCATGCTTCTTACATTTACATCTCATAAGATTTTTACTTTAATTCAAATGGATGTAAAAAGTGCTTTCTTAAATGGATTCTAATGGAGGAAGTGTATGTTGAACAACCTCCTGGTTTTGAAAGCTTGATAATCCAAATCATGTTTTTAAATTAAATAAAGCACTTTATGGTCTTAAACAAGCTCCTAGAGCTTGGTATGACCTATTGAGTAAATTTTGCGTAGAAAATGATTTTAAAAATGGGACTTATTGATATACTACTCTTTTTTATCAAAATTAAAGATAATGGTACTTTTATTAGTGCAAATCTATGTTGATGATATTATATTTGGTGCTACTAACTTTCTTCTGTTTGTGAAGACTTTTCTAAGTGTATGCATAGTGAGTTTGAAATGAGCATTGATGGGAGAACTTAATATTCTTCCTTGGCTTCAATTAAACAACTTGAAGATGGAATCTTCATAAATCAAGAGAAGTACACAAGGGATACTACTCAAAAGGTTTAAGTTCGATAAGCCAAAAGTACCAAAGACTCCGATAGAGTACCACTACAAAAGCTTGATAAGGATGAAAAAGGTAAAAACGTAGATATTAAAGCTTATAGAGGTATGATCGGATCCTTGCCTTTACTTAATTGTGAGTAGTACTCAATATTTATGTTTAGTGTATGCATGTGTGCTAGATTTCAATCATGTCCTAAAGAATCGCACTTGCATGCTGTAAAAAGAATTTTTAAATATTTGCTTGGTACCGTTGATTTAGGCTTATGGTATTCTAAAAATGCATCTTTAGATTTGATTGCATATTCTGATGTTGATTTTGCTGGTAGTCTAACTGATAGAAAAAGTACTAGTGGAACATGTCATTTTCTAGGTAGTTCTTTAGTATCTTGGTATAGTAAAAAGCAAAATTTTGTTGCATTATCTACCACTGATGATGAATATATTGTTGTTGCTAGTTGTTATTCTCAAGTTTTATGGATGAAACAAACCTTGCGTGATTTTGGTTTAAATTTTGAACAAGTACCAATCTTTTGTGATAGTACTAGTTCAATTAATTTAACTAAAAATCTCATTCAACATTCTAGAACAAAGCATATAGATATTAGACATCATTTTCTTCGAGAGCATATGCAAAATAAGAATATTGTCATTAATTATGTTAATACTAAGAACCAGGTAGCAGATATTCTTACAAAGGCATTAAATGAAGAAGCCTTTTGTAAAAATAGACTTGCACTTGGTATTATTAGAATTGCCTAATTATGTTTGATAGGGGGAGCATCATTCATATTTCTATGAATATATGTGTTATAATTTATTGAGGGGGAGCATTATTTGTATGATTAAGGGGGAGAAAAATCACTTGTATATCTTTTTGTTGATAACAAAAGGAGGAGAAGTATTTTTGGTATTATGGTGGTTTGTCATCATCAAAAAGAGGGAGATTGTTAGCTTTAGGGCTTCAATCAAACCAAGTATTTTGATGATAACCAAGTATTTTGATAATCAAACCAAGTATTTTGATAATCAAACCAAGTATTTTGATGATAACAAACTCAAATTTTTTTGTACTAACATTTTCAGTGTTTCAGAGTTACTATCTTGTAGAGCTCGGAAAGACGATTCCAACACAATTTGAATCGCTCAAATCGAAATTCAAACAAGAAAGTTATAAGCAAAAGAAGATTGAGAGGAAATCCAACGTGGCAGTGACACGTGGCACCTTGTTGACGTGACATTCGACGTGGTGGCTGACATGGCACACAAACGGTTAATATTGATGACGTGATAGCTGACGTGGTGCTCCAATCGGTCACTTTTTGCTGAGGTGGCGATGGCGTAGCAGTGACATGGCGACACGTGGCGCGGTTTAAGATTTTTCAACCTTTCGAATTTGATTTCCTTCCTTAAATTGTCATCCTTCAAATCCTTTTTATTCTCCAAATCTCAATAATTCCAAATTTCAAAACTCTTTTTCAAATCCTTTCCTTTCTATTTTTATTCAAAATCTCCACCCTTCATTTGCAATTATATCCAATGGCCAAAATTTATCCCCCTCGCCTATAAATTCAACTTGATTTTACTCTTCATGGACACACCAAAAAGCTATCAAGTCTTAAGCTCTCAATTCTCTCTACTCTCAAATTCTTGTCCTCCTTGCTCCTAAATTGACCTAGAGTTATTTTTGTGAGTTTTTTTCTGAGTGCTCAACTTGTGTATTAAGCCTTCAAGAGGTAATATTGTGAGGTTTTATTTTAATTTTTGGGAATTGTATTAAAGTGTGGGTACACCTTGGGTTGTGAGAAAAAGAAATTGGTTTGATCCTAAACCAGTAAAAAGGATCTTGGGTTTCTCTTTAGCCTAGAAAAAAGAGGGTCGTGTGTCGGTTTAGTCCTCACCTGTAAGAGGATCAGAAGGAGTCTTGGAGAGTGGAGTAGGCAATTTGCCAAACCAGTATAATTACCAGTGTTTTCTCTTCCTCTCTCTTTTATTTCTTGTTTTCAAAATTTTTGCTTCTTATCTTAGTTATTTTTTTTAATCTTTCCAAATTACATGATTTAATTTTTAGTGTGTTATTTAAATTTATCCTTGATTAAATTGTCTTTAAATTTGAAGTTATCATAACTTGCATGATTTAAGTTTTGTCTTGCATAAATTTTCTTTAATCAAATTAGTGGGTTAATTTTATTGAGCATTGTTTGAAGACAAAATTATTTTTAAAAAAAAATTGATAGTCAACTCCATTCACCCCTCTAGTATTGCCTTTAGATCCTACAACTAGACGACCGCTTAGCAACTGAACCTTGACAACAATTTTGAGCAGAAGTTGAAAAACTGGAACAACAACTTGCCCTCCTTCACTTGTTTCTTCAATTACATCTTAATTTCAACTCTAGTGACTCCAAATAAATTATAGACTCTTGCTAACATATAAAAGCTTATCAAACAAGAGCCAATTACAAATTTAAATGAGAAATTAAAGAGAATTAAAAGGTCAAAACTCAGAAAACCATATCAGTGCATCAGTTTCATATAACTCATATAAATACCCACCAAACCAAAATTAAACCGAATTGAATGCTTATATGATGCTTTGATACCAATTATAGGAATGTATCAAAAATAGTGGAAGCAACAAGGATCATCTAAGCACTCTAATTCATTAATTTTGGAGATAGCGGAAGCAACATGCTTTCGAACTACACCCTAATGAGTGAGATGTTGTTAGAGATAGAGTTCAAAACCAAGGGTTACTTTAGTATATTATGAATCATCTGCATTACGTAAAGGTTCAAGTCATAAGACACATTTGCTTATGTACAGTGTTATATAGACTGAAATTGCTCGATGGAAGTGAAAAGACCCACTAATGTGGATATGGTGGAAATTCCACACACGTAGGTGCCGTCGTCCATTGACGAGGCATGTGTGTGATTTTTTTTTAATAAAAATTATCATTTTTTTAATGATTTGTTGTTATAATTATTATTTTTAAAATCTTAATTGAATGGAATTGGTCTTCAGCCATTGGTTTTCCACTCGTGTCGACTTCTACGCGTACGTTCTGTGGTTGGACGCAACTCCCTCCCCTGATAGTTTCGCGTTGCAGTTGGGTTTTGAGGCTTATAAAAGGCGCAACATCTCAACATTTTTCATCAGATCAGTTTTCCATTCTCTTAACAACGAAATCTCTCCTAATCCCTTCCATTTTGTTTTTTCTCGTTTTTTTTTTCAAGCAAATCTGTTTGAAGGTATGAGTTTTCGATGGGCAACGGTGCATTTTCGATCGAGACTTTTTTTTTGTTGTTTTATCCTCGGGACAATGTGGCAGTATCATTGACCTGCTTGCACACTTGGGCAGAGCTGCAAAACATCTTAAAGAGAGCAAGATCTGTGACTCAACCTGTAACGAGCTTATGTTTTGCAGGTTCCATTCTTTGTCCAACCGTCGTTATCTAGCCGTTTGCTACTATCCCATTTCACCATCAGAGGGTTTCGTTTCCAACAACTTCCATTGTTTTAAATCTAAAACGAACATCCTTTCTTTATCTGGTCGAGGAGAGACTGAAGGTCAAAAAAGGGGAAACAACAACCGGGGTTGTCAAAGAAGAAGGGAGGAGTAAAGAAGACAACAATTCACTTGGCAAAAATGACCACATCATCAAAGTTTAATCAACAAGTAAATCTCTACTTCAGCATTCCATGGGTGAACTAACGATCAAATAAGACCATAAATTGTTTAAAAAAAATTTCTTAATTTCAATAGTTCTTTTAAAACAATAATGACTAAATCAACACCAAACTTAAATTTCAAATGAAAGAGAAAAAAATAAAAGAAAAACATTCTCATTTAAAAGGACCAACAAATTAAGACAAATCCCTTACCTTTCAAATTTAAATTCGATTTAGGATTCAAGCTAATCTAAACATGCTAACCTAAGTCTAATATTTTTGATCGAAAGATCGAAATTTCAAATCTTTATTTCTCATGTTATAAAAAGAAGTCTAGATATAAAGAAACAAAATAAAACAGTTTCTGACTTCTCACCGAGTTAGTTATTTTGATTCCAATTGCAGTGGTAATACAATGTAGTGGCTTTCTACACTCATTGTCTATTTAAATAGACAATTACACTAATAGCCTAAAACTATTATTTTTTTTTCATGAATAGCTTATTGTGCTAGGATATTTCATAAAAATCTAGCCTAAATGTCATATACACTCTTGCATAATTTTGACCATTTTTTTAACCAAAAAGGAAATATGAAACGCACATATGGAATATATTAGAAAAATGCCACATATGTAAAATATTAGAAACACTGCACATATGAAAAATATTTTTTTTAAAAAAAAAAAAAAAAAAAAAAAACGCCACATGTAGAAATATTATATTAAAATAACCATCATCATAAATAGGAACATTCAAATCACATGTAGTTATATAATGTAAATTTATAAAAGCACGACGAATGATAAAAAAAACCAAAATCACATATAATCCATTGTAATACAATAAATATACGTCTTTTAATGGAGGATTCTGCCGGTTGAATACATTCAAGATTCGAAATATTGATGTTGATGTAAATATTGGGGTCCCAATTTTATGAAAAGATCGACTTTGATGAAAATTTCAGGAAAGTTTAGGAAAATTGATGAAAATTGTTATAATTAATTAATGAAACTTTGATTATGACCTATATTTGACCATTTTTAATCATAATTTCTATTAAGTAAGACGGTATTTAGAGGTATAGTGTAAATATTTGTGTAAATGTCAATGCGAGAGCATAAATTTAAAAAAGAAATTGAAAAATAATTACAAAATAATATCAAATATTGGCAATTAATTGCAAAATTAAAAAACATGAAATGTTTGCCTACAAAGTAATTGTAAGTTATTTATTGTAAAACCTACATGTCTAATACCAAAAAGATGACCTTAGAACATCTAATCCATAATTCTGATAATTCTGGTAGAAACTATATTATTGCTCCCAGATCATCCTATATTGAAAATGTTGAAGATAGTTACTTAGATGAAAATGATAGGACTCGTATAGCCAATATATAGACTCTATTAGTGGATACATCTCATTAGTCGATGATCTTCTTCCTTCATGTGGATAATAACCATTCGGTGAAAAGTTAGGCCGGAAATTGTTACGGTCAAATCTTGAACGACCATCATAATATGAGTAAAAATAATTATCTTGACCATAGTTTTGTTGTGTATTACTACTACTTATGACCATAGTTTTCTAAGTCTTTTTCTTTGAAATTAAAACTTTGGATGGTAAAAGAAGCAAAACTCACGTCAATTCATTTTTTAAATGAAATTATGTAAAAATTCAATGGAAAAAGATTTGAATGAAATTAAAAATAAATACATGTTATTTTTATCAATTGTGATTCTTTAGAAATGAAAACTTTAGATGGTAAAAAAACAAAACTTACATCGATCCAATTTTGAGGTGAAATTGTGTGAAAATACAATGGAAAAATGTTGAATGAATTTAAAAATAAAGAGAAAAATGTCTTTTTAGTCTCCGAGTTTTCCAGAATAAATGTGTTTGATCCTTGAAGTTTTAAGTTAGCCGTTTTAGTCCCTAAGTTTTCATTAATATGTTTAAAAGGTCTTTTTCATTAACAAAATTGTTTAAATTAACATATCTGTTAAAATAGATTATTTAAATGATGACGTGGTTTGCTAACTAAGTTGATGATTTGGATTTAAATTCGTCTCGTGAAGTAACTAGACGAATTTCAAGAGAAATGAACTCAATGAACTCAACTTCACGTCATTTCTGTTTTTATCTCGTGAAATAACTTCGTGAGACGAACTTTACAAGATAAATTTAAATCCAAATCATCAACTTAATCAGTAGGCCACATTATCAACATTTAAAAAAAATTGCTTGGATAGATTGTTAATTTAAATAGTTTTGTCAACGAAGACTTACAAACCTATTATTGAAAACTTAAGGACTAAAATGACTAATTTGAAACTTCAAAGACCAAACGCATCTATTCCAAAAAACATGGGGTCTAACCATGTATTTTTCCCAAAAATAAACAATTGTTATTGTTTTTCTCAATTTTGGTTTCTTAAAAATGAAAGCTTTGGATGATAAAAAAATAAAACTTACATCGATTCAGTTTTGAGATGAAATGATGTGAAAATTCAAAGGTTTTTATGAAGTTAAAAATAAATAAATTTTATTAACTTTCTCAATTTTGGTTTCTTAAAAATGAAAGCTTTGGATGATAAAAAAATAAAACTTACATCGATTCAGTTTTGAGATGAAATGATGTGAAAATTCAAAGGTTTTTATGAAGTTAAAAATAAATAAATTTTATTAACTTTCTCAATTTTGGTTTCTTAAAAATGAAAGCTTTGGATGATAAAAAAATAAAACTTACATCGATTCAGTTTTGAGATGAAATGATGTGAAAATTCAAAGGTTTTTATGAAGTTAAAAATAAATAAATTTTATTAACTTTCTCAATTTTGGTTTCTTAAAAATGAAAGCTTTGGATGATAAAAAAATAAAACTTACATCGATTCAGTTTTGAGATGAAATGATGTGAAAATTCAAAGGTTTTTATGAAGTTAAAAATAAATAAATTTTATTAACTTTCTCAATTTTGGTTTCTTAAAAATGAAAGCTTTGGATGATAAAAAAATAAAACTTACATCGATTCAGTTTTGAGATGAAATGATGTGAAAATTCAAAGGTTTTTATGAAGTTAAAAATAAATAAATTTTATTAACTTTCTCAATTTTGGTTTCTTAAAAATGAAAGCTTTGGATGATAAAAAAATAAAACTTACATCGATTCAGTTTTGAGATGAAATGATGTGAAAATTCAAAGGTTTTTATGAAGTTAAAAATAAATAAATTTTATTAACTTTCTCAATTTTGGTTTCTTAAAAATGAAAGCTTTGGATGATAAAAAAATAAAACTTACATCGATTCAGTTTTGAGATGAAATGATGTGAAAATTCAAAGGTTTTTATGAAGTTAAAAATAAATAAATTTTATTAACTTTCTCAATTTTGGTTTCTTAAAAATGAAAGCTTTGGATGATAAAAAAATAAAACTTACATCGATTCAGTTTTGAGATGAAATGATGTGAAAATTCAAAGGTTTTTATGAAGTTAAAAATAAATAAATTTTATTAACTTTCTCAATTTTGGTTTCTTAAAAATGAAAGCTTTGGATGATAAAAAAATAAAACTTACATCGATTCAGTTTTGAGATGAAATGATGTGAAAATTCAAAGGTTTTTATGAAGTTAAAAATAAATAAATTTTATTAACTTTCTCAATTTTGGTTTCTTAAAAATGAAAGCTTTGGATGATAAAAAAATAAAACTTACATCGATTCAGTTTTGAGATGAAATGATGTGAAAATTCAAAGGTTTTTATGAAGTTAAAAATAAATAAATTTTATTAACTTTCTCAATTTTGGTTTCTTAAAAATGAAAGCTTTGGATGATAAAAAAATAAAACTTACATCGATTCAGTTTTGAGATGAAATGATGTGAAAATTCAAAGGTTTTTATGAAGTTAAAAATAAATAAATTTTATTAACTTTCTCAATTTTGGTTTCTTAAAAATGAAAGCTTTGGATGATAAAAAAATAAAACTTACATCGATTCAGTTTTGAGATGAAATGATGTGAAAATTCAAAGGTTTTTATGAAGTTAAAAATAAATAAATTTTATTAACTTTCTCAATTTTGGTTTCTTAAAAATGAAAGCTTTGGATGATAAAAAAATAAAACTTACATCGATTCAGTTTTGAGATGAAATGATGTGAAAATTCAAAGGTTTTTATGAAGTTAAAAATAAATAAATTTTATTAACTTTCTCAATTTTGGTTTCTTAAAAATGAAAGCTTTGGATGATAAAAAAATAAAACTTACATCGATTCAGTTTTGAGATGAAATGATGTGAAAATTCAAAGGTTTTTATGAAGTTAAAAATAAATAAATTTTATTAACTTTCTCAATTTTGGTTTCTTAAAAATGAAAGCTTTGGATGATAAAAAAATAAAACTTACATCGATTCAGTTTTGAGATGAAATGATGTGAAAATTCAAAGGTTTTTATGAAGTTAAAAATAAATAAATTTTATTAACTTTCTCAATTTTGGTTTCTTAAAAATGAAAGCTTTGGATGATAAAAAAATAAAACTTACATCGATTCAGTTTTGAGATGAAATGATGTGAAAATTCAAAGGTTTTTATGAAGTTAAAAATAAATAAATTTTATTAACTTTCTCAATTTTGGTTTCTTAAAAATGAAAGCTTTGGATGATAAAAAAATAAAACTTACATCGATTCAGTTTTGAGATGAAATGATGTGAAAATTCAAAGGTTTTTATGAAGTTAAAAATAAATAAATTTTATTAACTTTCTCAATTTTGGTTTCTTAAAAATGAAAGCTTTGGATGATAAAAAAATAAAACTTACATCGATTCAGTTTTGAGATGAAATGATGTGAAAATTCAAAGGTTTTTATGAAGTTAAAAATAAATAAATTTTATTAACTTTCTCAATTTTGGTTTCTTAAAAATGAAAGCTTTGGATGATAAAAAAATAAAACTTACATCGATTCAGTTTTGAGATGAAATGATGTGAAAATTCAAAGGTTTTTATGAAGTTAAAAATAAATAAATTTTATTAACTTTCTCAATTTTGGTTTCTTAAAAATGAAAGCTTTGGATGATAAAAAAATAAAACTTACATCGATTCAGTTTTGAGATGAAATGATGTGAAAATTCAAAGGTTTTTATGAAGTTAAAAATAAATAAATTTTATTAACTTTCTCAATTTTGGTTTCTTAAAAATGAAAGCTTTGGATGATAAAAAAATAAAACTTACATCGATTCAGTTTTGAGATGAAATGATGTGAAAATTCAAAGGTTTTTATGAAGTTAAAAATAAATAAATTTTATTAACTTTCTCAATTTTGGTTTCTTTGAAATGAAAGCTTTGGTTGGTAAAAAAAACCAAAACTTACATAAATTCAATTTTGAGGTGAAATTATACATTGATGTGTGAAACTATACCGTTCATATAATCAAAACAAGTCTATAAGCATTAAAAAACTTCAATCGAGCCTATTTCTTAAAAAAATAAATAAATAAATGAGCATGTCAAAATCTCGAAATTTCAAAATTTCGACGAAATTATAAACAATGAATCTATTAAACAATATATTCTAGTATATATGAAATATATAGTTGACACAACTAAGGGCATTTGTATTACTTGTAATGAAATAACATAAGTTTATAAGAATATGGCGAATAAAACAAAGTTTATAATCAAACAACTAAAATCAAGAACAATATACATTCTAATATATTAAATGTAAGTTTCTTAAATGCATGAACGATTCTATTGGGACAATATATCCTATTATATATGGAATATATAAGTAACACAACTAGCAACATTTAAATTACATCCAGTGAAATAATGCAAAATTATAAATATA
>NC_052349.1:7479737-7556132 GCF_009727055.1 Benincasa hispida | reverse complement strand
CACAGATCAAAGCAATGGAAAAAGTAAAGAAAAAAATGGAGATGAAAAATTAGCACACAGCCCGACGAAAAAAAAAAACAAAAGTAGATGGAAGTCTCAATTGTAACTACCATAACATATTCCTTAGGAATGTATATCATATTAATTAATGAATAAAATAAGAATCATTAAATGAAAAACACAACATTAATTCAGATATATATTGTAGTTAATGATCCTTCAAGAAAATTTATAAATGATTTACATTAAATTCAATATGATTTTTTATTAATATTTAATTATACAAAAATACGAAAATTTAATAAGAGCGAATGTACCATAAGATTAAACGTGTCCCAAGTCTTGCAAAAATGTAATTGTGAAATATAATTCAAATTTAAGACATTTGTAAAATATCACATCTGAATTTGGTCAAATCTCTTAATCTTTCTATCATGAGCATCAGCTAGAGCATAATTTGAGCCCATTAAAAGTTTTGGGCCAATATCACCCAACGGATCGGCCCATTTATTTGTGGGTTGCCTAATTACGACAGGGCCGACCTGCTAGACGAAGCTACCTCCTCCCCAGATTAAAAACGACAAATTATCAAAATAAAATGTTTATTTATTGCCTTTGAAAAACAAAAAGTTACGGGGCAAATCTACAATATATATCTTTTAGGGGGGAAAAAGAATAAAGTTATATTTGATGGGGTGAATGAAGGTGACGCTGACGTGTACTGTACACTAATTTCCCGTTTGAAAAGTTCTACTTGTAACGTTACACGTGGAGGCAGACAAATATGGTTAATAATAGCTGCCACTTCTCAACATGAACTGGAACCAGCGGTCAATTGTCCGGATTCAATCAAAAGCGGCAGGTGGGGGTTACATTCGTCATTTTGCTCGCAATATCAGGGGCATTATCGGAACGTGGAGAAAAAAACGTAATTTTCGACCCGCAATCCCAAATAATATTTTATTTATTTATTTAAAAGAAAAAGCACGAAAATTTAAGG
This sequence comes from Benincasa hispida, assembly GCF_009727055.1. Lineage (NCBI taxonomy): Eukaryota > Viridiplantae > Streptophyta > Magnoliopsida > Cucurbitales > Cucurbitaceae > Benincasa > Benincasa hispida. The sequence goes on along the minus strand of NC_052349.1, from coordinate 7,555,132 downwards.
GGAATGAAAAGGGTAAATGAAATCCGATCTCAAAGCATTTGCTTCGAGTCCACGTCAATTCGGGCCCCACACGAGGTGAGCCGAACGCCTGTGAGACACGTCACGCTGTCGGTAAAGATGCTTCGTCTCATTCGCCTCACCGTTGAAATTGTTAACAAAAAATAAAAAAGGAAAAAGGGAAAATTAAAATATATTCAGAATAAAGAGGTTCTTGCCACGTAAGATCCACTTCCTCTCTCACAAATTGGGTTATGTGGCCACCGTGAACCATGTGCAGCCGTCGATTTTATGCCACCTAATCAACGGTCTTTAATGTTCGGATTTTTTAATCAGGCTTATATGTTTTTTTCCCCTTTTTCCACGCCCGCGTTGCGTCACAATCCTACCATGCCACGTAAGGCCGAGCAATGAACTGGTGGTAAGTGTGACAAAACAACTAATCCTATTTTACTTTAATAAATAAAAATAAAAATAATAATCATATTTTATTATTTTTCTTCTCTTTTTTACAAATTAATTTTCCTTGAAATTGGTAGGTACAGTATAGGGTGAATTAAATTAATATTGCATTAGAGAGAGGGGAAAAAATAAAAGCTGAGACGAGGTATTTGAAAACTATAGAGAAAAATACAAGGTCTTTTTGCATTTGTTAGGAAGTTTGGCAAAACTAGAATGCCTCTCTTTAAAAAATGTATTTTTTTTTTTTGACAGAATTTTCAACAAATGGATGGTCGTGGTTGAAAATTGTATAACAAAATTCGTCTATTAGAGTATGCATTTTGGTAGTTGTTTTCAACTTTTGGTCAACTTCTTTAGGATGTGTATTTACAGAAAAGTGATTTTCCAATAAACGATTAAAAGATTGTTCTTCCTAATAGTTTCCATGTAGTTCGTTTTGGCTTTTTTTAATATTTTTTTGGGGTTCCCTTTTAAATTCATTAATTTTGATTTGTAATATCTTAATCTCATTGGATAATTATTTTATTTTTAGTTTTTTTTTTTTAAATAAAGCGGACATTACTTTCAATACTTTCATCTCAAAAAAATTTCATCCGTTATCTGTTTTTCACCAATGGTATAAAAAATAAAGTCAAATTGTGAGAACTACAAAAACTAGTTTTCAAAAAGTTGTTTTTGTTTTTTGAATTTGACTAAAAATTCAACTATTGTACTTAAAAAATATGCAAATCATGATAAGAAATGTGGATGAAATTGACTTAATTTTCAAAAACAAAATCCAAAAATTAAATGATTACCAAATGGAGCCTTGATTTTTAGTTTTAAACTTTTTAAAATTAAGACTATAAATACTATACTCACATCTATATTTCCTACACTGTTATCTATTTTTTACTAATATTTTCAAAAACTAAACCAAATTTGTAAGCTTTATATATATATAAAAAAATGTTTCTATTTTTTAATTAATTAATAATTCAATTCTTGTATTCATAAAAGATGAAAAATTATTATAATAAATGGAGAGAAAATAGACTTTAATTTTAAGAAAAATATATTTATTAAATGGAGCTGAAATATTTGTTAAATTTTTAATGCAATGGTAATCTAATTCATCCGAACGTGACAAGTTGTGGAACTCAATCTTTTGCTATAATGTTTTATCTACATTCAATTTTTGCTAAATTCAATCGCAAATTTTAATACAAAGTAATAAAAATAAATAAATTCGTTCATTCCAAATTTTCAACAAAAGTAAAGTTTTACACAAAACTAAGCCCTCATTATTATACAATATATATATGATCGACATGGTAACTCTAAAAGGGTGAATAGGGTTTAATCGAGGTAATTAAAAAAATTTCATGATGTGGGCCCACATAAATAAATTAACAATATGTTTGCTAACGAGTAATTTAAACTACAAATTCATGCAAATAAATTCAACCCAAAATAATCAATAAGTTAATAATACTTCTTTAGTACTAAATTTGATTGTAATAACAAGATTGGTAATGGATATAGAAATTCAAGAACAACTAATAAAAATAATTCAATATGAGCAATTGGGTAGTTATAGTGTGCAGGGAGTTGGGAGGATCTGGGTGATGTGGCGGAAGAGTATCTATGATTTTTCCATTGATGTTAGTGGGGATCAATTCATTTCTTGAATCTCAGTGGATATTGTATCTAGTGCTAGGGTACATATTGGTGCTGTGTATGCCTCTATTGACGTAGTGAGAGGAGGAACTTGTAGTCTCAGTTGATTGATGTGTGTGCCTCGTGGCAACTTCCTAGAGTTGTTTTGGGGGATTTTAATGCTATTCGTAGTAGTTCGAAGAATTTTGGTGGTTGCCCTAGCTTGAGGGAGATAGAGGAGTTTGATGGGGTGTTATTGGAGGCGGATCTNGAGGAGTTTGATGGGGTGTTATTGGAGGCGGATCTGGTTAAGTTGGGTGTGATAGGTAACTGGTTTGCCTGGACTAGTAAACTTCAGGGGAATGGTATCTTGCGTCGATTGGATCGATGCTTGTCTAATAAGGCGTGGAATGTAACTTTTCCGTATTTGGATATTAGGGTTGGTCAGTGGGGGATTTCTGATCATAGCCCTCTTTTGGTTTCTACATGGGAGACGAGGAGTAGGTCGCCTTCTACGTTTTGTTATTTTTCTCATTGGGCAAAGGTAAAGAGTTTTCTTGATACTATCAGGTCAGTGTGGAGAAGGTTTGAGGATGTGTCTCATATGGTTAGTTTTGTGCGAAATTTGAAGGTAGTGAAGCAGGTTTTTCGTGCATCATTTGGTAGGCGTATCTTTGTGTTAGCTGATGAGGTGTGGCCGGTTGGGCAGGTTATGGAGGCTGCTCAGGCTGCGCTAGAAAGGGATCCTGCTTCAGATTCGATGTGTGGAGGCGGCTCGGACCACCAAGGTGTTTTGGTCAACGGCGAGATTGGAGAAGGCGTCGCTCCGACAGAAGGCCAGGATGAGGTGGCTGAAGTTAAGTGATATGAACACAACTTTTTTTTTCATCGCTGTGTTCGTTCTCGTCACAGCTACAGTAGTTTATTTACGGTTGTGGATGCTGGAGGGGACTTGCCAGACAGTGTATGATAAGGTGGCAAGGGTAGGAATTGAATTCTTTCGGGGTTGCTTAGGGCTCAGCATGTGGGGTATAGGGATCTTACTGCCCGAATTGAGGATATTGTGTAGTTCAGCTAGTCTGAGGAAGGGGTGGAGGCGCTTAGTCGGCTAGTGAGTCGGGAGGAGATTCAGAAGGCTTTATTCTCAATGAAGTCTGAGAAGGCTCCTGAGCCTGATGGGTTTTTAGTGGACTTTTACAGAGTTGCTTGAAGTATGGTTCGGGATGATTTATGTGACGCTGTGCTGAATTTTTTTTAGACATGTTACCTGCTTGGTGGAATTAATTCTACTGCTATTACTCTCATCCCAAATAGACGGGGAGCTGAACGTATGGAAATTTTTCGTCCTATTTCATGTTGCAATATTGTGTATAAGTGTATCTCGAGGATCTTAGCTGAGAGATTGCAATTGTGGTTGCCTGGTTTCATCAGTGGTAATCAGTCTACATTTGTTCCGAGTAGGTCAATTTTTGATAACATTTTATTGTGTCAGGAACTCGTGGGGAGCTATAAGGAGGGCAGAGGTAAGTCACGTTGTGTGTTAAAGGTAGACCTTCAGAAGGCGTACGATTCGGTAAATTGGGATTTTCTGTGTTTGTGTGTTGTTGGCTATAGGTACGCTCATTCAGTTTGTTAGTTGGGTGAGGGCTTGTGTTACTTCGCCTAAGTTCTTTATGATGATTAATGGTTCCCTCGAAGGGTTTTTTTTTTTTCCTGATATGAAGGAGTTGAGGCAGGGGGATCCACTGTCTCATTTTTTGTTTGTGATGGTGATTGAGGTCTTGTCTAGATTGTTGAATAAACCTCCTGTGCGGTTTAGGTTCCATGATCGGTGTGAGTGTTTAGGCCTAACTCGTTTGGTTTTTGCAGATGTCTAATGATTTTTCTATGCAACTGAGAGAGATTTTTTGGAGTTTTGAGGCAGGTCTTGATAGAGTTTACAGGGCTGTCTGGGTTAGTTGCAAATGTTGGGAAGAGTTCCATGTTTGTTGTGGGTGTGGAGTCTGGGGAGGCGGAGGAATTAGCTGCGTATACGGGTGTCTATCTTGGTTCGTTGCCTGTTAGGTATCTGGGTTTACCTTTATTGTCAGGCCGGTTGAGGGCTATGGATTGTGTGCTTTTGATACAGAGGATTATTGCTCGTAGCAGAAGCTGGGTAGCGTGGTCCCTCTCCTTTGCTGGGAGGTTGCAGTTTGTTAGGTCTATTTTGTAGTCCTTTCAGGTTTTTTGGTGTAGCATCTTCGTGTTGCCTACGTGTGTAACTCATGAGGTTGATCATTTATTACGTAGTTATTTATGGAAGCGTATTGTGGTGAGTCGGGGTGGTGCACGGGTGGCGTGGGATGAGATATGCTTGCCGTTGGGAGAGGGGGGTTGGGTGTGAAACATGTGGCCTCTTGGAACCAGGCTGCTATTATGAAGCTGCTCTGGCTTCTCTTAATTAAATCGGGTCACTATGGGGTGGCGTGGGTGGAGGCGTACGTTTTGCGTGGGCGGTCGTTGTGGGTTGTTCGGAGTGAGGTTGAGAGGTCTTGGTGCTTGAGGACTATCTTGCGAAGTAGAGATAGATTCAAGCATTTGGTTCGTTTGATGATCAACGATGGACGGTCTTGTTTTATTTGGTGGATCCTTGGTGCCAGGGGGGCATGATTTTTTATCTATATAGTGTCTAACGGTGGTTCATGATGCAAAGGAGTGTTTGGAAAGAGCGGTTGTGGGGTTCATAGGATGGTGAGTAGAGGTTGGAGGTGGCCTACAGTGTCTTGGGAGCTGTTTGAGATCTAGGGTCTTATCCAGGCAGTGGGCCTCTAGGGTGAGAGGGGAGGATTATTAGTTTTGGTGTCGAATGCTAGTGGTCGATTTTCTATCGCTAGTGCTTGAGAGAGTATATGTCCTCGTCGTCCTAGGGTGTCTTGGCTGCGTATTTGTGGACGGGGGGTGGTATTCCGTTCATCTCCTTATGTGCGTGGTTAGTAGTGAAGGACAGGTTGGGTTACGCACGATTGGTTGGCTCCGAGTTGTTTTTGGGTGGGATGGCGAAGAATTGGGGTGTATTGTCGGGGGGAGGGTGTCTTAATGTATGAGGAGGTGTGGGTCGCAAGATCATTTATTTTTTCAGTGTGAGTTTTGGGAGAGAGGTGTGGTCTAGTGTGTTACGTCAGTTGGGTTCGACAATCGGGGGACTGGTTATGATGTAGAGTTGAGTTGGTTGTGCCGAGTGGAGCGCCGGTAAGGGGGCATAAGTAGTTCTTCGTGTTTTCTGGTGTGCTTCCATATTACTGCATTATGGCCAGGAGCGTAATCGGGCGGCTACAAGAGTCGAGCGAGTCGGTGTCTGCTCTGGTTCACCTTATAGTCTCTACGGTTCGTGCTTGTGCTACTTCCTACGGTTTGACCTTCTTGGTTCTTATCTAGTGTGTGTACGGATGTTTTTTCTTTTTGAAGTTCACATTTTCTCTGTTTTGCTGTAGCCCCTAGTTTGTTGGGTTATGGGTTCTTTTCTCTGTCTTTCTCCTTGGTGGTCTGCGAGTTTGCATTTATCTTGTGGTTTTGTTTTGGTCTTATCCTGTTGGCTTTGTTTTGGTTTGTTGCGCTGTCTTTGCTTATGCTTTGTTGCTTTGATGCCTTGATCTCCGGGCTGGGGATCCCTCTTGTTGTTATTATAATATTCACATATTCTAAAAAAAATATGAGCCAATTAATTTTAAGAATAAAATTGCAATATTTTCAAGCAATAAATATAATATAAATTAATTGCAAAATTAGAATAGCAGAGAGATAGAGAAATCTGACATCAAATTTTTATAGTGGTTAGGCACAACCGACCTACATCCACTTCCCAAACTCCTCTTAGGTATATCACTACAAACTCGACTTTTTTCACGACTTAGAGTCGAATCGTACAACATTCTTTTTCCGAGCACAAGAACAAACCTGATCTTTCCACAGTTGAGGATCAAACTGTTGCAACGACTCTTTTTCTGAAACAATATTTTGGAAAAATAAATAGCACACTCGACAAACTCTCTAAATAGTAGATTTACAAATTTAGCACTCAATGAATAAATCGTCACAACATAAAATATCTCTCTCAAGAAGAATATTGAAATTTGGAGAAAGAGCAACAATGATGGCTTAATGAGTCATGAAGGATCGAAAATAATAAAAATTGTTGTTGAGATCAAGAGAATAAGATTGGTTTAGATAAAGAGGAAAATTGTTAAAAACCACATTTAATCTGGGCTATTCAATCTTGGAAAAGAAAAACCAATTGTAAAGATTTTAAACTAAATTAGTCGTTAGATACAAACAAAATATAATATTAAATTCATTTTCTTTTTTTAAAAACCCAATAAAAAGTAAAAATTGTCCAAAATTAGCGATTAGAGACAAACATAAAACATAATTAAATTCATTTTCTTTTTAAAACCAATCCAAAAAATAAAAGCTCAGCATGTGTCACTCATCCATTGTTCCAAGTGACACGTTTCAATTGGTTCACTTTGATGAGAAAAATTATGTCATGTCACCAGCCCGAGATTTTTTTTTTGTTAAGCTGGTTTTGGTCATGTTTTCTTCGTTTGAACTCCGACTTGAGTGATTAAAATTGCGTTCGAACCTTTGTTCCAAACTATACACAATGAATATTTTAAAACACTAAAATTGTTAATAAATAAAACATATCTATTATCAATAAAATATTAATTAATTAATTAATTTAAAATTAGGGCCAAAAAGCAAAAAAATGTTAACAAATGAATCAATCTTTCCAAACTTAAAATTTAAAGAAAAATGTAGCTTTGGTGATTTTACAAAGAAGCTCCATACATAAACATATGTTTATATTTATAAAACACATGTTGTACATAATTGGAACATTACATCATCCTATACAATTCCACACATTTTTATTGACAACATCTCAAATATGCAAAATTATTTTCCAAGAAAAAGAAAAAAAAGAAAAAGAAAAAGCAGCTTACTAAAGTCATTTAAGATTAGTACTCCAACACTTCTCAAAGTTGGATTGAGAATATGTCCAATCTCAAGTGAGGATGAACCCAACTAATATATGTCCAATCTCAAACACGTGTTTATTTAATTTCTAAATTTCAAGAAACTTTTGCGTTAATTACGTTTTATGTTTTTTAAAAATTGTGATGGTTTTTTTACTGTTTATTTATTAATGTGGATTTCACATTCTCGAAAGAAACATTTAATTTCGGAAAATTTTGAAAAGAGAAAACATAATATAATGTTAAAATCTAGATCTAAATAAGTCTTTTAATTTCCACTTAATATTCAAGTTCTTACTAGTTAACCCACTAATAATATCAAGCTTGGATAAATACAAATTCAATCAATGCATAAATTCACCATTGAATAACTCTATAAAAACTCACTCATGTAAACTTTTTAACTGTAATGTCATTTTTACTTTAAATCCATGTATTATCATTCATGAGAATACTCTTTTGAACAAAAACTTATCAAAGCCGGAAAAATCCAACATTCTCCTGTGTTTAACGTTTAAGATGGATGGTAACACAATGTATATCTAAGCTTAGAATATACAATTTTATGCAAAAGTTAAGGACAACAATGGTATAGACAATTTGACAAGTTGAGAGGTCAAAATTTATTTCTATGATTATTAGCATATATTGGAAAACCGAATTGATATTTGATTTATTACAAACTAAAACAAAAATTAAGTATATTTTGAAGCTTTTCCTTTTTTAATACACCATCTTACTAAAAATAATTACATAGATAGTAAACATTTCAACTTGCCCCATTTAAACAATCTTATGAATAAGAAATTTTATATAGGGACATTATATGTGAGTCTAGTAAAAAGTATAAATTATATATATATAATATATATATATATATATATTCATAATTTCATATATTAACTAATTTATTATATTATAATTGTATTCCATGAATTTTCATGTTTTGAAATCGATTCAGATTCTTTACCTACTTTTGGTTTGAATAGATAATAACATAAACAAAATGCAGCATCCTCTGAAATGTTATATTAATACTAATTAGAATGTTCAGTTAACAAATCTGTATTAAATCATCTTGACTTTATACCAAAATTCTTGGAAAAGTATGATTTTGAGGCTGACAAGGACCTCTTAGTACATATGTTATACGAACTTGATCTCAAATATTATAATTATAATAAAATTTTGGTTCTTAGACCAAGATTTTTCGGTAGTTTTTTCTAGATTGATTTCTGTATAAAATCGATAAGAATCAAGAACATTTTTCTTCTTTCAAGATGATACCTCTACAGTCTCTATTATTGTTTTTCTTTTATATTATCTCTCCATATTATCTGAATTAACTCTACAAAAGTATTAATAAGAAGAATATTACATCTTATTATATATATTTAAAGGCATAAAAACTTAAAGTCTAAAAAGATTTTAAAATTTACTTGTTGAGTTCATATATCCAAACGAGTGACGGCGAATAATGCTCTTGCTTGAATTTTGAAATTAATTTTAAAAACATATACAAGTAAATGTGAATATAAACATAACATGGAAACAAACAAAAATATATAAAGTGTAATGTGAATATAAAAATTATGTGTAAAAAATGGTGGATATCTTTTTAATCGAATACTCTGGAGATTGAAAAATGAATTTCAAAAAGAAAGAAAAAAGTTTATAAACTGCTCAGTCTTGTTACTAATAAAAAAAACATCGTTTGATTATTTATTAAAAAAGACACATTATTATATTATAAAGTGTTACATTGTCTGACCTACATTCATTTATTATTCTTTACATGAGTTGGGCAAAGTCCATCAGAGATGAAACACTACTTACCAATCCATTGCCAACCAAACAACACAACATGCTAACAAGTCAGTGTCATTCTTGTTACTCAACTCTCTCTCTATATATATATATACTTTATAATTTATATTAAAAATATAAAAGACAGATAAATTAAGGAGTAGAGATGTCCATAAAATGCACATGGTCGGACCTCACGTTGACCCGCCTGAACAGAGCGGGAATTCCCCGAATGTCGAAGGATGGGGAGGGAGTGGGAAATTTTTTTCCTTGTTTGCAATAATGTGTATTATTGTTTTTTATTATCAAAATTGATAATATTTTATTTAAATGAAAGTTGTATTAGACATGCTTAAGGGATTGTTAAAAATATATATTTAATTGAAGTTAAAAGAAATATATATCAGAGATAGATGAGGCGGAAAAATTTTTCCCGCGGAGAATCCTCGTCTCATTCTTTGCGAGAAATTCATGGGGACGGATAATGAAATAAGAGGATAAGGATGACAATGGGGAGAACTTTCCTGTCCCCATCTCGTCTCGTGGACATCTCTATCGAGGGAATACGTACTCCCTACGTGACTCCATCTATGATGTTACTAATAGGTTACTTATATTTGGGTACCTTTACTTTACTTTATTGTAAAATGCATAGTGGTCATATCGTATTTTGGTTATTTTATGTTATATTGCATTGTTGTCAATTTTTATGGTTGATGCAAATAATTAAAATCATTCTATTGGACTTAGAAAAGAGAAAAAAGGGCAATTGTGATGGAACTAAGAGTCCAACTACACATGGGTGATGTGGACAAGAGGTTTTTTTCCATTAAAAAAAAAAGATTAAATTATGCATAAATGTTCTTACAACCTTGTTAGACAACGTTAGCAAATCATGTAGAAGAAATGAAATTTGTTGGTGAAATGATATGTCAAATGAACGTTACACTTAAGAAAGAGGGAGAAAAATAAGTGGGTATCACATTAGATATGTATTTCCGTTTTCGTTCCATCCCTTTCCCTCATCATTTGAATCTCTAATTTTTTGATCGATAGTTTAAATTTATACTAATTAAATTATATTTTCGTTGACGCTTTGATTTTTTATTATTGTTATGTTATATTCGTCTTCCTAACATTATTATTATATAAATAAATAAACATATTAATCTATAACCTTAAAACTTGGTGAGTTTTATCAATTTAAACCATAAATTTTTGTTAGTGTATCAATTTACAATTTCCATTACGTTTCGTTTCGACATGTGAAACTAATAATTTTATCAATTAAATTCCTAATTTTCATAAATGAATCAATTAAACTCTTTGTCAAACTTTTCTTTGAAAATCGTTTATGCACTTTCTCTAATAGTTCATTTTGTAAAACCTACATTTGAAAAAGTTTATACATATTTGAGGATCAATACATTGATGATCTTCAAATGCAATCGTAAAATATTTAAATTGATTGGCTTATAAAAATAAAGAATTTAATAAACTCAAATGATGAGTTTCACACATTATTGGTTCAACAAGTTCTAAAAATAACATAAATTATAAAAATCATGATATAAAATGATACAATTATTAGTCTAGTATTTTAATTATCATGACAAAAAAAAAACAGAGATATAAATTGATATTTGTTTAAATAATAAACAAAATATACCGAGTAAAAAACGATAATTGTGGATAATCTTCTTCTTTCTTTTTCTTTTTCCTACCCTCCCATTTTCTATTTCATTGGGGATTCTCCACTCTTAATGGAGCAAATCTCCGTAGGCCCCGACCCATATGAACATTCTATATATTAAATCTTGACCAATCCTATGAAGTTTGAAATGTGATGGACAATTATCATATAAAATTTTGGACATTCTTTTCCCCATTGTTGACGCATGCGATCAATTGACGCAACAATTCACTATGACCTTGGGCCTATCTAGAAAAGGCTAAGGTCATCCCTAGATAAACATTTCATAGGTCGGCTCAAAGTTCAATTGAAATGATAATTCTTATGTATAAAGACTAAACTATTTTAAATCATAAAATTTTATTTTAAAAAACTACTTGATAGGTTTATTAATAATTTATAGCATATTCAATTTTTAAATTCCAATTTAAACAACTTTTTAAAATGTGTTTGATACTATTTATAAATCATAAGACATGATAGTAATTACTCACTATATACTAGGTTTAATCTAAACTATTGCTAATTAATTCATGAACTTGTTTTATGTTACAAAAATTGTATAATTATTATTTTGCAATATCATACGATATATAATATATCAAATATTTTAATTTAACAAAAATAATTAAGTTTGTAACATAATAGACTACTTTTGTTATTGTTTTATCTTATTCAATATGATTCTACATTTACAAATTTTAACATTCAAAATCTGGATAAGCTGAAAATATAAAATTGTTTTTTTTTTCTTCAGTATTTACATTGTTTGGAAATATAACAAGACCTATAAATAATTTTTAAAAATATCGTTTACAAAACGCATATTCGTTGAGCTGGAGAATCTAAAAACATATTTTGAGTTGCCTATCAAATATGCCTTAATTTCTTAACTTTATTTTGTATTAATATAGATCACATACATACATTTTATTATAACTTTAGTTCTTATATTGATAAATCTAATCAAAATGAGTATCAAGATTTTTTTTTCTCAAGTGAGATTTTAAGTCAAAATGATAAATCAAAATGACAAATCTAATTGTGGTTTTATATAGAGATATGAACTCCTAACATATTTATCAATTTAAAAAATTTCATAAAATCTTAATCGTATTGCTTATGTCATTATATTGGTTACATTTTTTTGAAAAACATAGTCATTGTCAAAGAATCTTAAAATTAAATAAATTATTTTACATGGAGGACAAATTCTAGGCGAGAATTCGAATTGACTCAAGCAATAAACACGGCGAGCAGTCCCCATTGCCGTTGGAAATGGAATAATCTCAATAATAAATATTTAAGAAAAATGGAAAAATAAAATAAAATCAAACCTTGGCTATATAAGTTGCGATTTTTTTTACTTCAATAGTTTTTCTGTTTGAAATCATTGCTAGAAACAAATAATTTCACGTGTACTTTAATAAATTATAAAATACAACGACGATAGATTTTAAGGATGAACCAAATGAACAACACTATAGTTGTGGTGGTTTTTTTCCCCTAATATTTCTAAATATAATTTATTTTAAAGTTCAAATTTAGATTTAAACCTCCATTCGTTTATCAACCTGTTAACTAAGCATATGGGTTTTGTAAATTTAACATACAATATTTTAATATTACAAATATATTTAATCGAGTAATTATTAGGTGCAGCACTGATTGTATCTATAATATTAAATTTTTGACGACATATCGATATTTTTATGTTATCATCCATTCAACAATACAATGGGTGAATCAATATTTCCAACATATAGAAACTTTATAAAACATAAAAAAAAATAGGTAACAAAATATAAAAAAAGTAAATTAATATAGATAATAGACATATTCGAACCATAAAATGTTTATTTACTGACTTAAATTATTTTTTGAATATTTTGTTTTTATATATATTTTTAAGAAGTATCCATCAAAATCGTGACTTTATATGAAAAAATTTGTAAAATTAAAACTTCAATATTTCTGTTAAAATCAATATTTTAAACCTGAGGTGTATCTCATCCCATGCTCCCTTCCTCTCAAAATACCATTTTAATCCTTTAAAAAAATATCACACGTCAAATCTTATCTGGGTGCAGTCCAGCTCAAGTATTTTCCTATTTGACCGGTATGACCCTAACTAGATTTCTATGTCCATTTTGTAACTTTTTTTAATTATTAAAATTAAAGTTTCCACACAATAAACATTACTTTTATCTATTAACTTTTGTTTGGTTATATATATATTTTTAATAAATGCTTTCAAAATTTAGGCTAAGTCTTAAAAAGTTAAACTAATAGCTTCCATTTTTCTTAATTATACTAAAAGAAAATTAAATATCTATTTTTTAAAAATATAATGTGATATCATTTCAGTCCACGTGTTTTAGAATTTGTTTGATTTTAGTCTTATTATTTAGTTTATGTACTTTCTGTAAATTTTCAATTTTGTCTACTATTTTTTATTTTTTATTTTATTAAAGCTATTTTTTGTTACGTAGTATTTTTACTATAATTTTTTTAAAAAACTAAAGTTTATATTGTAATTTTGATGAATTAAATTTAAGATTTATTAAAAATCTAGATCAAAATTCAAATAGAATAATGGAATTTCACCTGAAATACGAAAATGATTGCAAATATTTATTTAATTGTTTAAAAAAAAAAAACACAGATTCTGGGTATCCCTTCATTTCTTTATCTTTTGATCCTCTTCCTCCAATTTTGAAGTTGAAAGCGGGGAGAAGAATTAAAATGAGGGCCAAAGCGCAATAATGAGTGATGGGCAACGCGTCCCACGTGGCAGTCGGAGGGGCTGTGGGTGGGATTATTTTATTTTATTTTTATTTAATTAAAAAAAAAGAGCGCTAGAAAAGTTTTAAGGAGCGTGACGGTGAGCTGGCTACGCAATCGTAGGCCCGTGGTTGTGCTGGGGACACGTCACCCCAGGACCACGTACAACCGGCCCCTTTCTTTCCAGTGGGGACCATCCCCAAGTACGTGTTCAGTTCCATTTCCCTGACACCTGCTTGGGTGGCGGAGATCCCCTCCTCCGCATCACATTCTCCGTGGCACTCTCCTCACCCTCCGATCCTCTCCATCTCCACTGCTCCAATTATTTTGACTTAAATTGCTGTGGCCCCCACCCCATTTCAATTTTCTTTTACAATTTTTTTTACGATAAAAATACCGTTTTGTCCTTATAACACTTACTTATCTTCCATTTCAGTTTTTGTATTGTTATCTAAGAAACACATACATCAAAACCTGTCTCTTATACACATCTAGATGTGTATAAGAGACATATATAATGACCCGTTAGTTTTTACAATACTTATTTTAAGTTAGACTAAAATAGATTTAAGAAGAGAGTGAAAACTAAAAAAGAAGAAAAAAAATCCAACAATGTTGAGTGGTGGTTGAATGACTAGATCAGACAATGAAAATGAGGTGGATGATGAATATTAAAAAATGAAGTTGAGAATGAAGGGGAGGAGATGTAAATCATGATTTTATGTAGTGAAAGATAAGAGAATAATGGAGATTTATTTACCTTTTTCTGATTTTTTTATATTATTTGTAATTTATTTTATTTTAGATTACTAGATTTAAGTAGACTTTTAAATAAAATAGGGTTGCGCTTTTTAAGTGGTTGGTTTAAATTTTAATAAAATAAAATAAAATAAAATGTATCACCTTTAGAAGAGATATGTGTATCTAAAACTAAAAAAAAATCAAATTATGTATTTGTCACTTATTTATATGTATCTGTATCATATACATATATGATATCCATCATTTGCACAATTAGAAGTATCTCTGCTTTCCTGTTATTAAATCTTAAATTTGTCATCAGAAAGTCAAATTTTATTGAAGTTGACTAAGAGTGTCAAATGTTGATTTTAAAAACAAGTCATTTTAAAAGAAATTTGATGGGGCATTTGGGGCAAGAAATTCACTATTATAGTCCTAGATTATTATAGTTGGGTTATAATAGTTTGTGTTTGAGATATAGATTGTTTTAGTTTTTGTTATAAAATGATGTGTTTGAGGTGTAAACCATTTTACTTTCAGAATGAAATAGTAAACATCGTAGCAATAAATAAAAAAATGATGAATGTAAAATAATAATTGTAGCAAATAGTAAATACGTTAGCAAACGAGAGTTTTGAAATAGTATTGATTGTAGAATACAAAATAATATCTACTGTAGTAAGATGCAGTTATTGTAGTCTTAGGATAATTTTTGTCCCAAACATATTATGAATATTTAATAACCACTCGAAATAGTTTTTTAAGTATATTTTAATTAGTTTTTATAAAAATATTAAAAAAAATTGAATTATCTAACAAATATTTATTTTTTCTATCATCAATCCAAACGGACCTTAAATAATAAGTTTCATATAATAGAGCGTGTGGTTATATTTTCAAAATTTATAGTAAAATGTTAATAAACAATAACTTGTGATTTAAATAAAAAAAAAAGTACTAAATTAACTAAAAGTATAAAAACTAAAACCAAATATTTGAAATTATACGGACTAAAACTATAAAAAATTTAAATCACATTAACCAAAAATAGTATTTTAACATTTAAAAAAAAAAAAAAAAAGAAATCTGCAAAAACTACTAGCCATTCATCCAAATGGTTACTGTCACATTTAAATTACTAATGTCATCGGCTTGCACCTTAAACATAATAATTGTTATAGTTAAAGATCTAATTGATAATTATTTCGTTTTTTATTTTTGATTTTGAAACTTAACTCTATTTATTTTTCGTTTTCTATAATAATACATATTTCCTAAGTATAATGGTTGAATTTTTTTTTTATCAAATTCTAAAAGTAAAAATAAGTTTTCAAAAGTTATATTTTTAATTTTCAAAATTTGGCTCAATTTTTTTTAAATCATTAATAAAAAATAATAATAAATAGTATCAATGAACTTAATTTTCAAAAACAAAAATAATAGACGGGACCGAAATCTGGCAAATTACATGGTTGTTTTTTAAATATAAGTATTGGTTCTCCGGGTAGGGTGGAAAAAAATATTAACTTTGGACTTAAAATGAAATTTGAACATACTACAATTCATTCGTTGAGTCTTTAGTCAAAACAGTAGAGTGAAGATTAAATGGTGAATGAGAAACAAAGTGTAAAGTTAATGAAAAAAAAGTATTAGATTATATAATATTAAATATTTCTCTACCCATCAACTAGATCTTTTAGGTCAACTGGTAATTTAAGATTGTATCAGAGAAGTTGAACTCCACAAAAATTGAAAATAACATGCTATTACGTGTAAAATCTGATCTTATATTTTTCAAACTAAATTTAAGTTAAATTTTATATCGATGTAGATTTCCAAAATGAATTAGATCAACGATCATTTGCATGACTTTCTTGTTTAGAGACGATCTCCCATCATTGTCATTGTTATACTAAAAAAAAGTGTGATTTGTTCATTTTATAACATTTAATAACATAATGGTAAATATTAACTTTTAAATGAGTATAACTTAATTGACATATACTATGTATTAGTGACAAAAAAACAAAAAAGGAATTGTATGAATTTAAACATATAACTAATAATTGTACAAGTTTAAATCTTGAACGCTTGTAATTGTTTATTAGTAAAATTTAATTTGTGAGTTTTTTTTTTTTTTTTTTTGTTAATAATAATAGAGGTGAGTGAATCGAACCAACGACTTTGAACTTAATTTATGAACTTGCGACTTCGTACGTTTTGAAATTGCTTTTGGGAGAGATAATAGCTATTATAGAATAACCTTAATTATTTGTTGCATTTGGTAAATATATCTGAATTAAAACTCTTAAAGTCATTTTTAAAAACACGTTAACTTCACTTTTATTTTAAAAACAAAATTCTATTAACTTTCAGATTCTCCTAAAATAGATAAAGTTTTGAATGAATATTTAATTTTTCAATTGTATACTATATATATATATAACCACATAATCAAATCTATTTTCTATTTTCTATTTTTTTTCATGAGTTGAATGCATCAATTTTTAAAAAAATATGCGGTATTGTTTTTTTTAAATAAAGTTATTTTTTTTAATATTTAAAAATTGATGTATACCAAATAAAATACATCATTCTAAATAATTAATTAAAATTTTAAATAAAAAACCAAAAAAGTTATATATAAATCTATTTTAATATATTTTTATATCCATTTACCAAATATTATAACTTATTATTTTAAGCTTAAGCTGAAAATTACCAAACACAAATTCTCAACGGGAAAAAGAAAACAATTACCCACCATTATTTTAAAAACTAGGACGACATCAAAGGAAGCTTTGAATGGTGTTAAGGTGATTGTAAATGGTAATATGATATAGATTCATTGTTTTAAAAAAGAAAAATGTGGGACCGGGTGTATACGTGGGAGAACTGTGAGGTGACTTGGAAAAGCGTATAGGATTCAGAGCTGGTGAGTGGACGGTCAGGATTTTTAGATTTTCCAGATACTCGACAGAGTGCGCCAGACAGGGATTGCTGCTATCCGCGTCGGATTGAGAGGCCCTCGCCCTGCCCCACCCATCTTCATTCACAATTACTTTTCTACCCTTTTCCTTTTCTCTAAATCTCTCTTGTGCCCCTCCTTCCCTTATCTTCCACCTTTGCCCCCACCACTTTTCCTATATTACGAATGATTCCCAACTAATTATTAAAAAAAAAAAAAAAAAAGAAAGAAAAAATTGCTTCTTGTGGCTAAAATTCATGACGAGACGTTTACCCGATATTAATTAATTTTATTGTCTGCCAATTATTCAATTTATTTTTGGTTCGAATAATATATATTTTTTTAAAGCTTTGTTTTTTTAAACATGCTTTTTTAGGATGTCGACTATGAATTATCAATAATATAGTTTTGGAAGTTATCCTTTAAGCTAAATATTTGCCGTTTAATATTTTTTGAAAGTTTAAAATAAAAGAATAATTATTACTTTTCAACCAACTAGAAAAAAGTAATTAATTATTAGCCACGAGTGTCCCTCATATTAATTTAAAATAAAAAAAAGTTCTTAAAAGATATATATATTTTTTAATTTTCAAAATTTAGGATTAATTTTTTTAAAAAATAATTATAATAAAACAAATAAATCATCTAGTAGAAGTAATTCTTATAAGTTTAATTTTTTAATAAAGAACAAAATGGTTATTCAGGCATAACTAATCTTACTTGAAATTGGAAGTGTGCGATGTGCATGTATTTTTTTTTTTATAGTTTAGGGTCGAGCTTTTTTTTCAACGAGAGTTATAACAAAAATTCAAGTTGCAATCATGCCCAAAGGTTTTTTTTTTTTTTTTTTTTGGGTATAATTTAAAATAAAATAAAAAACCGATGACTCATACGGTGGTGAATTTATTCCAAAAAAGGAAAAGAGGTAAATGCAGAAGCAAACTAGGTGAAATTACCTTTACGATCCCGTGAGTCGAGAGTGAAACATTTTAAATAATTTCCAATAAAAAGGAGAATGGAGGTATTTTCCAGGTGGGCGTTGCTGTACGTTTCCAATAAAATCAAACCACGTGTTCAACGCTTGAATAAATGAATTAAAAAAAGTAAATGAAAAATCAAAATCCAATCACGACAAAATATCTAAAACCCTTTCTCCCATCCCCTTCCCTTTTCTCCAAATCCTGTTTAAAACAATAAAACAACTCAATTTAGACCGTCGGATGAATGGCCGATGGCCAACTCGAAAGGTCTTTGCTGGCGTACAAACGTGGAGCAGTTATTTTAATGATAATAATTAATTAAATAATTCATAAAACTATCTTTAGCCACCACGTCAGCCAGATTGGGCCGGGCCGGGCCCATGACCCATCGAGACGACTAGATCGAATCTTGAATGGACACGTTTACGGAGGAGGTGATGTCAGAATAAAAAATAATAATAAAAAAGAAATAGGGTGCACGAATCTCGAGGGGCCAGCTCAACAACCACCATAGCCCACCACCCCCGTATATACGGTATACGTATACATTTTCTAATTATCGGACACGTGTATGGTGACGTGGACGGTGCCTTGGCGCTCCCTTTCTCTTTCTCAATTCTCTCATTCCCCCGCCTCCCCTCTTCCTTCACCACTTTCATTCTCTATTTCTCTCTCTCTTTCTCTCTGCGAGAAAACGTTTTCCCCTTTTTGAAGAGCCCTTTTTCCCCCCCCCCGAGAGATAATGCAGAGGATTCAAGCTGCGGTTTTCGCCATCGAAGTTAGTTGAAGCTCAAGCTGTATGGAATCTTCTCTTTCGTTTTTTATAAAATTTTTTTCTGGTTGTTTTTATTGTTTAATGTTTCATAAACTTTACCTAATCGTCATACAACTGAAGTTTCTTTGAAGAATTTTGAGGTGGAGAATAGAATTCTTGTGCATTTACTACACTTTTTTTCTTTTTTTGAAAGTTTTAAGCTCTGTTTGCTTGTTAGGGAATGGAAAACGGTGAGGTTTAATTCTGGAATTTTGAAGTCTGAATTTGATTATTGAAGTAAAATTGTAGTTTGTTGCTGAGAGAAAGTTTGAGAAAAATTAACTTTAATTATTTAACTGCAATTTTTTTTCCTGTTAGTAGGCGTTGGGAATTTAAACTACTGACTTTTTCCTTCATCTCTAACT
Source organism: Benincasa hispida (assembly GCF_009727055.1). Lineage (NCBI taxonomy): Eukaryota > Viridiplantae > Streptophyta > Magnoliopsida > Cucurbitales > Cucurbitaceae > Benincasa > Benincasa hispida. The sequence continues at coordinate 7,535,869 of NC_052349.1, read as the reverse complement.
GAAATCCCGAGGATAGAAGTTTGTTTCAGCTGGATCTTCGTAATTACTATTCTTCAGAGTCTCTGTTGCTTAATCTCTCTGTATTTACTTGGTCGTTTGTTTGGTTTCGGATTATGTTCTCGGCCTTGTGCCCTTTTGATTCGGTTCTGCATTTTTTTGACGATGGAGAAAGCAAAATTTGATGGAAGAAGAGAATTTGAAACGTGAATTTATTAAATTTAAACTGAAAATGTTCCAGGGTTTAAATTACTCGAACAACAAACCAGGGGTCTTCTTAATTGTAACTGAATTCAGCTTCTTGACCCGTTTTCTTTCTTCTCTGACTCGTTATGTATTAATTTTCTTTGGAGGGGCAGTTTCGTCATTTGGCATACGAGAATTTACTTTTCAGTTCGAATTGGAGATCATCATCGAACCCTTCTTTGTTGAAATTCCATATATGTCCCCTTGTGAATTGGGTTTTCCCAACAGGACCTTTTTCATGCTCTGTATGTGTATGTGCACTTTTGTGTCTACAGATCGATAGATACTTAGTTTTTTTTCCCCTTTCCGCAGATGTGGTATTTTTACAACTTTATTGTTTTTTTCTTTCTAAACAAATAAATGTTTTAACTTTTTCTTATTTGTTGAAAACCGTCACGGCAATGAGCACTAGCAATTATTTTGACTACCTGATACTAACATATAAACATATACAATTCAGGCTATAAATGGTTTAAATAAATTGAACTTTATCTGAACTCAAAAAAAAAAAAAAAAGTTCTGGTCTGTGGCAGCTTATGGGTATTAAAATTGTCTGAAATAGCAACAATTATGAGAAAACTGGAATCAAGTTTTCTTGTAAAGAAGTCCTCTTATAGACACAGCATTTGGTGGTTGCTAGAATATGTATAAAAAAAAAAAGGCATTTGGTGGTTGCTTTGAAGGATAGCTACACCCTGTTCTGTGATATTAAAATACAAGGGAGGAAAAGGGACAGTTTGGTACTGTCAGTTCTATTTTTAAATACTAAGTGTGACTTCAAGATGTAATTTGGAAAATTAAGGGCACAACCTGTCTGTGATTCAGATATGAGCTTTTGAATAAAGAAAGCCTAGTTGAGTTTGAAATCCCTTTTAATATCCTAAAATACCCAAACTTCTTATCTTTAAAATCATTCTTTCTGCGGGAAAAAGAAAGAGTTCTAAATGCATGACCTCTTGATTGCTGGTTTCTACCTGTGTTCCACATGTTAGTTCCATTTGGCTTTCATTTCTATCTTCAATCTCACTGATAATCAGTTTAAGTTAAAACTAAAACTGATAACTGCACAGTATTTTCACCATTTTTCTAAAATCTATGTGCTTGATTTTGGATTTTGTTCCTCGCTTCCCTAATGTTTGGATAACTAATCCATGCAGCCCTGCTGATCATAATTGGTGCCTAAGGTTTGTTATATTAACAGTCAGTCTAGGTATCCAGTTCGAGCTGTATCTGTAACATGGGAACTAGTGAAGAGGCGAAGTCTGTGAAGACTGAAAAACCATCCTCACCAACGCCGGTATGGTGATTAGTGATTATTTCCGCGAGAGAGCACTTTTTACCTGTTTTCGGTTGTTTGACTTGGATAATGATTTCTCTTTATACATTGACAGGATCAGAACAATGTGCCTAATTCAGCCAGTATTCATGTTTTTCCTGAGTGGGCAGCCATGCAGGTTCACTTAGGCAGCCTCCATCCATATTATGCCCATTCGTTTCAAATAATCACTTGACATGTTATTTGATAAGATTACAATGGCTAGATTGTTGTAGCTAATTGAAGGGATTTGTCACCTTTTCAGGCATATTATGGTCCTAGAGTTGCGGTTCCACCATACTACAACTCTGCTGTGGCTTCAGGTCATGCTCCTCACCCTTATATGTGGGGTCCACCACAGGTAGTTATTAACTATTGGAGAGTTTAAATGATGAAGCTTTTTCAATCAAGTCATGCTTGGGGAAAGGACTCTGTTTGACTGAAAGTTCATTCATTTTACCAGATGATTCCTCCATATGGTACTCCTTATGCAGCAATCTATTCTCATGGAGGTGTTTATGCACATCCTGCAGTTTCTATGGTAAGTTTGTATTTTTGTTAGCTTCTGCATGGTTTTGTTGTTATTCCTCACAACCATCTTAGTACTCTTGAGAAGTAGCCTAGGTACTGTCTTTTTTCTGCCTTGCTAAAATTCTTGGCTGGAAAGTCAACAATCTTTATTTTTTCCAATTATCCCTGGATAACTTTTCGTGCTTGGCGATCTTAACTCAATCATAGATGGGTTATCTGTAGCTTCCCATCTGTGAATTGGATTTTCTTTTGCAGATTAAAATTAAGCAGTTTGTTATTATTATAAAGATGGAAGGCTTCTTATTTTCTGCTAATCATTGAGCATTTCCAGACTAATTGTATGATTATAATATCAATGCAGGGACCACATTCACACGGCCCTGGTGTTCCCTCTTCACCTGCGGTAAGTGGAGCCTTCATGCTAGATTTGTATTTGAATTTTTGAAATCGTGTAATTTTGATTTGTAAATATTATGAAAAAGTATGAAATGGAGGTGAAAGAATGTAGTAGCTGTTTAAACCACCCAAGAACAAATATTAACGAAAAGCACATTGGTGCTGTAGCAGGCTGCAACTCCTTTGAGTATTGAAACACCTTCAAAGGTATCTGGAAATAGCAGTCAAGGTTTAATGAAGAAACTGAAAGGTTTCGATGGCCTGGCAATGTCCATAGGCAATGTTAGCACTGAGAGTGCTGAAGGGGGAGCTGAACATGGACAATCAGAGAGGTTAACCAAATTTATCTAATTGTCATCTTCCAATTTCCTGTTGAGAATTTATTGTTAAACCTCAAAGTGCTTTTTCTCAAAATTAAATTGTCCCACTTTTCCTTCATACTCTCATATTTATCTTGTGACTCACCTAACTTCAAATTTCTTTCTGTCATGTTAACAGTATGGAAACTGAAGGTTCCAGTGATGGAAGTGATGGAACTACTGCCGGGGTAAGATTTCATAGCTACAGAAGAATTCTTGGGTCATCTAAGCTAACATCTTATAGGTTTATCTTTTCTTACTTGGTGATGAATAATTGCTATTCATAATCGTGATTTCTTTTACTTCCTGTTATGTTCAGGCAAATCAAACCAAAAGAAAACGAAGCCGTGAGGGAACACCTACCGCTGGTAAGGCTCCACTACCAAGTATTTTCCTTCCATAACACGTGGTGTTGACTGTTGCCCTATGATCTATATCTTATTGGTGACGGGTTTGAACATTTACATCAACATGAATACTCATTGTTTGTGATAATTATATTTCCCCCTTCTAAATAACAATGAGTACATCTTGAGTTGTTACAGTATTTGGAAGTCCATGAACACCCAATCTCCTTGTTAATTAAAAATTTTCAGAATCCTTTAAAGAGAGAGGATGCCTAAATGCTTTCATGCATGTAGCACGATGTTGTAAGACTATCATGGTTTGTTTCCATGCATATTTCATCTTCCAATTTGGTTTTAGAAAAATAAAGCTAGTACGATGTCATTACGCTAACCTTAAAATGCACTTCAAATTAATCACATACAGATTGAATTTCTGAATAGTCTGCTAATTTTCATGATTATGCCAAGGATTCAATTATAAGCCTCGGATGCTTTATATCATATGTATGAGATTTTGATTTCTTCAGTCTCATATTGTAGGTAAGGATGCAAAAATTGAGCCACAGGCAAGTCCAGTTACTGCTGCTGAGATGAATGAAAGCTCTAGCAAGTTATTGGGCACGACCAAAGCAGCTAATGCGACTGGAAAACTTGCATCTGTGATTTCTCCTGGAATGTCTACTGCCTTGGAACTGAGGAATCCTTCCAGCATAAACGCCATGACAAGTCCAACTACCGTTCCGCCCTGTTCAGTATTGCCTTCTGAAGTCTGGCTCCAGGTATACATTTGGTGGGACCTCCCCCCCCCAAACATTCCCTTATGTTTCCAGACAAAATTTGGGTTATTTAACTTCTAATTATGCATGAGCTCATGTGAACATTGTTTAATTTGTGATGCCTTTTCGTATTGCTGCCCAGAATGAAAAAGAACTAAAACGGGAGAGGAGAAAACAGTCAAATAGAGAATCCGCTAGGAGGTCAAGGTTGAGGAAGCAGGTAGGGTGGAACTTAAAAGAATCTTTTCATTTTCAAATATTGAATTAGAATATCATTAGCCTCACCTTTCCCAGCCTATTATTTTATTTGAAGCTAATATAATTTTTTGGCGTTGGAATCAGGCTGAGACGGAAGAACTAGCTCGTAAAGTTGATTCACTGACTGCAGAGAATGTTGCTATTCGATCTGAAATAAGTAGATTGTCGGAGAATTCCGAGAAACTTAAGAAAGAAAACTCCACATTGATGGTGGGCTGCTGCTGCCCTCTTTTTTTTCCTCATCAGAATCAAGTTTAAAAATTGCTAACAATAAAAACTGCCTTATAACTTGACAGGAAAAGCTTAAAAGCGTTCAATCAGGACGAACAGAAGCATTAGACATGAATGAAAAGAGGATGCAACAACCTATAAGCACAGAAATCAAAGGACCTGTGAATAAAAGCATTAACGAAGAGAGTATCATCTGCAAGAAAAACTCGAGTTCGGGTGCAAAACTGCGCCAGCTCTTGGACACGAGTCCGAGGGCCGATGCAGTTGCTGCTAGCTAAAAGAACCAGTTTCATTGCAGTTTGTTTTTTCTGTGGTTTTGGCATATTACAAGCCCAAAATTACTGCTAACAAAAATTACAAAGAATGAGAAAACAACTGAATAGGATTATGTCTGTGAGAAAGGGCAGGCTCTAATTTTAATGGTTAGTTACTTGAATAGTTGTATTATTATGTGTAACTATAAAGAACATTGGGGTTGGCAACTGTTACAATTTGATGTAATCGTTGGAGATTAGAGATTTTTAGCTTTAGATCTCTATGAGCACCTCGTGCCAGATGATAAATCATCAATTTCCGGGTTGAAAGTTGAACCCTTTTATGTATTGTCAATGAAAATTGAACCATTAACTTGTGATTAAATTGTAATCGGTGATCTACTTTTGATTAGTTGTTTGAATGCTCATCTCGGTTCAGATGAGATGGTTTTAAAAGTCGTTAAGCGACTGGTTGATTCAAAAATTTAAAGTATCAGCAAAAAGGTTTGAGCATATGGCATATTCTAAACAATCTATTGATCAAATTTTAGAAATCATTTTATAAGTGTTAAAATTAGATCCTAACGTTGATAATAGTCACAATTCTTAGGTTTGATTTTAACATTTACGAATTCACCGTCGTATGGCTGACCGGCGATTAAAGTCCGTAAGTATAATTATAATTATCATTATATTTTAAGAAAATTTTATCCTAAATTTAATTAGAAAAATATTTAAATGTATTTAAGAGAGTATTCTAATATGACATGTAGTAAATTATTCTTATTTATTTTTTAAAATAATTTTTTTTTAATTGGTTCAAACTATCTTTATGTTCATATTAATTATGTTATAAAAGAGGGGAGAGGAGAAAAAAGAGAAAGAAGTGGAGGTTGAAGTGTAAAAGTGGAGTTTGTTTGGAAAATATCTAACTCTTGAAAAGGAGTGATGAGGGGAAGAGGAAAGATATTAACCACATTTGTTCTGAGATTCTAATTTCCAACATTAAAGTGGATCGCTATGAGCCTAAACTGGACACCTTTCTCTTGAAAAATGACACAACATTTAATAGAATGGTACAAATTTTATATTGGCGTTGTAGTATTCATACTTTTTTTTATGAAAACTTATTCAAGTCATTGTCGTTAATTCATTTTCCAAGAAAAAAATGTTTATTAGAATTCGACAAAGACATTTATTATTATTAGTTTTTTAGTTGATGTAGGGTGTGTTTATAATATATTTTCAAAGTGTTTAATTTAAAAAATAAGTCATTTTGGAAAATATTGGAGTGTTTGGCAACAACTCAAAATAATTTTTGAAGTATATTTTTAACCGTTTTCATAAAAAAAGTTTAAATAAAAATGAGTTTTTAGAAACAAAATATATATATTTTTTATCAAGTAAATCCTAATGGGCTAGTAAGTTTTAGTCAGATAAGTATGTCGAGTTAAAATACTATCCAAGTTAGTTTTTGAACTTTTAAATTTATGTTGGATAATTTTTTTTAACTTTAAGAAGTTTCTAATAGGTTCTTAAACTTAAAAAATGTCAAATATATTTCTAAATTTTCGATTGTGAATCTAATTATTCATTGAACTTCAATCCTATATCTAATAGGCTATTGTTATCTTTGACATTATTTAAAGTTTGCAAATCTATTATTTATATTTATATATTTTAAGTTCAAAGATATGTTTGACACAAAGATATGGTTCAATAACTAAACCTTCTAAACTTATAATTAAATCGATATGTTTTCATGTTTCTTCTTTAATGATAAGTAATGAATATCAACATGAGCTAGCATAAACGTACAACTAGTTAAGGCATATGCCCTTGATCATGAGATTAGATATTTCAAGCTCCCGCTTCCACTTGTGTTCTGAAATAATAATAATAATAATAATAATAATAATGTCAAAGGAGCATAGTTAGAGTTTTAGATAATCCAACTTCCTTTAAAAATTATATATTCTAATTTTAACTTCAATCCTACATTCAATTAGTCAGTCAAAGTAAGCATATGTACTACCATTCTTGAAGTTGAAGGTTTAAATCATTCTCCTGATTGTATATATATAAAAAAAAGAATCAATTAGTATTGGAACCAAAGCTAATTTTTCATTTACAAAATAATAATGAATTTAATCCTAACACCAAAAAAGGGTTCTTTGAGTTTCAATTTGGGAAGTTTGAGCCCAAAGAAATGAGGGAAAGGCCCAGAGAAAGCCCAGAATTCTGATGATGGGCCAAGAAAAGTTGAAAAAGAGCCCTAAGGGCATTTAGGTCCCCAAATTGAATTGGTCAAATTTTTTGAAAATTAGAGGCGCGTGATTCATGAGTTGGGTCCGCTTCCCGAGTTTGCATCTCACGTGCTTTTATTAGCGTGAACCGGGGAACTTGTGAAGTCCGGTCTCCGACCGTTTCTCAATTCCTGCCCCATCTCTAGGCCTGCCCCACTGCCCTTACCCTACCCAAAAAAACATAATAATAATAGTAATAATAATAATAAAACCTTCAAATTACTCCAACCTTTTTGTTAGATGTTAAATTCAAGTGTACTAAAAAAAATGTTAAAATCACCTTCTTTTTTTCAATTTAATTACTATATTTTAAAATGTCATAAATGTAGATTTTATCTTATATTTTAAGATTTATACTTTTAATATTGATTTTTTACTAAATGTTAAAGTTTTGTATTTGATATTAATACTTATTAATTAACTTTAAAAGTTTATAATTAATTAATTTACCATTTTTCATCACTATTCAAATTTAGTTCAAAACTTTACTTTCTAAACATGATGGTCCACTTTAATGTGGCGAAGTTGAATGGGTCTACCATCGATGAAGGCAACCATGTTAGCATAATCCTACATTCTTTGTCGGAGAGCTTCCTGCACTTTGTTAGTAATGTGATTCTTAACAAAATGAAATATAACCTTACAACTCTCCTCAATGAGTTGCAGACATACCAATCTTTACTGAAAAGTAAGGAGAGGCAGAAGGGTGAGGCAAATGTTGCTTCATCCTCTAGGATGTTCCATAGCTGTCTCTTATACACATCTAGATGTGTATAAGAGACAGCTGTAAAGGGGAAGAAGAAGAAGGGTGGTAAGGGAAAAGGGAAGGCACCTGCTAACCCACCGCCTGTCGCCCCAAGGAGGCGTCCACCGGTTGAAAAGGGAAAGTGTTTCTACTGCAACCAAGATGGACACTGGAAGAAGAACTGTCCTCGGTATCTGAAAGAGAAGAAAACAGTCAAGGCTAAGGCCAAAGTTGATAAAGGTAAATGTGATTTACTTATGCTTGAAACTTGTTTAGTGGAGAATGATGATTTTGCCTGGATAATTGATTCGGGTGCCACTAACCATGTTTGTTCTTCTTTTTCAGGGGATTAGATCTTGGCGACTGCTGAAGGCTGGTGAGATGATGATGTGAGTAGGTACCGGGCACGTCATCTCAACTGTGGCAGTGGGAGGACTCCAGTTAGCTTTACAAAATAAGTTTCTTATTTTAAATAATGTATATATTGTTCCTGAACTAAAGAGGAACCTTATTTCTGTAAAGTGTTTATTGCAATGTAAATATACTATCTCGTTTAATGTGGATAAAATGTTTAGTCATAAAGATGGTGTTTTCATTTGCACAGCAAATCTGGAATCAAATTTATATGTGCTAAGGCCGTTAGCCATTACAATGTAAATAAAGTGTTCATTTCCAAAAATGGTGTTGATATTTGTTTTGCGAAACTGGAAAACAACCTTTATGTGCTTAGATCGTTAGCAACCAAGGCATTCCATAACACTAAAATGTTTAAATCTATGGTAACTCAAAATAAAAGACTTAAAATTTCTCCTAAAGAAAATGTCCATCTTTGGCACCTAAGACTAGGACACATCAATCTCAATAGGATTGAGAGATTGATGAAGAATGAACTTCTAAATGAGTTAGAAGAAAATTCTTTACCAGTGTGTGAATCTTGCCTTGAGGGTAAGATGACTAAACGAAATTTTACTGGAAAAGGTCACAGAGCCAATGAGCCTCTTAAGTTAGTACATTCTGACCTTTGTGGTTCTATGAATGTGCGAGCCCGAGATGGCTGTGAGTATTTTATTAGTTTCACTGATGATTACTACAAGTACGGGTATGTTTATCTTATGCAACAGAAGTCTGAATCCTTTGAAAAGTTCAAAGAGTTCAAGATTGAAGTTGAAAACGCATTGGATAGACAGATTAAAACACTTTGATCGGATCGAGGTGAAGAGTTTTTGGACTCGGCATTCCAGGACTATTTGATAGAACATGGAATCGTTTCCCAACTCTTACCGCCGGGTACACCTTAGCAGAATGGTGTAGCGGAAAGGAGAAATAGGACCTTGTTAGACATGGTTCACTCGATGATGAGTTACGCTTCCTTAACAGACTTGTTTTGGGGTTTCGCAGTGGAGACTGCCGTATATATACTCAACTGTGTTCCCTACAAGAGTGTTGTAAGAACACCTCTGGAGTTGTGGAACGGGTGTAAAGCTAGTTTACGTCATTTTCGCATCTAGGGTTGCCCTGCACACGTGTTTGAGGCTAATCCTAAGAAGTTAGAACCACGGTCGAGGTTATGCCTCTTTGTAGACTATCCCAAAGGTATACGAAGGGGTTATTTTTATGATCCGACAGAAAATAGGGTATTTGTTTCCATAAACGCTACTTTCCTGGAGGAAGATCATATAAGGGAGTACAGTCCACAAAGCAAAGTCGTGTTGTGTGAGCTTTCTAATGAAACTACTAAAACTTTATCAAGTGTTGTTGAAGAGCCTGTTACATCAACAAGGGTTATTGATGGGAGTTCATCTAGTAGGTCGGTTCCACCTCCAGAGTTGAGGGAACCTCGACGTAGTGAAGGGTTGCGAACCCACCCATTTGCTATCTAGGTTTCATGGAAATCCTTGCTATGGTAGAAGATGGCGACGTTGAGGATCTGTTGTCTTATAAGAAGGCAATGGAGAATGTTGACTAGGATGAATGGGTCAAAGCCATGGATCTCGAGATTAATTCGATGTACTTCAACTCAGTATGAGATCTTGTAGATCAGCCTGATGGGATAAGACCTATAGGTTGTAAATGGATCTACAAGCGCAAACGGGGTGCTGATGGGAAGGTACAGATCTTCAAGACTCGACTTGTGGCAAAGAGTTATACCCAGGTAGAGGGAGTCAACTATGAGGAGACTTTCTCGTCTGTTGCCACGTCAAAATCGATCCACATCCTCCTGTCCGTTGCAACTTATAATAATTATGAGATCTGAAAAATGGACGTCAAGACGGCCTTTCTGAATGTCAATCTTGAGGAGACCATTTATATGGTACAGCCCGAGGGATTCTTAGCCCAAGGTTAAGAGCAAAAGGTTTGCAAACTGAATCGGTCTATTTATGGACTGAAACAGGCGTCTCGATCTTGGAACATATGGTTTGATACTGTGATCAAGTCGTATGGCTTTGACCAAAATGTTTATGAACCTTGTGTCTACAAGAAGATCATCAACGCTTCACTAGTCTTCTTAGTATTATATGTAGACGATATCCTACTCATTTGGAATGATGTAGGTCTACTGACTGTAGTTAAGAACTGGCTAGCGATCCAATTCCAAATGAAAGATTTGGGAGAGACTTAGTTTGTTCTAGGTATACAGATCTTTCAGGATCGTAAGAACAAAGTGCTAGCACTGTCTCAGGCATCGTATATTGACAAGATGTTGCTCAAGTACTCGATGCAAGACTCCAGGAGGGGCCTACTGCTGTTCAGTTATGGAGTCACTTTGTCTAAGGACATGTGTTCTAAGACACCTCAAAAGGTTGAGGAGATGAGACAGATCAGTCTAACCCAGGCCATTTTAATGTTGCTGACCTATTTACGAAGGCTCTCACGGCTACAGTGTTTAAGGGTCACCTACGGAGCATGGGTCTACAGGATCGCCGGTGGCTGGACTAGGGAGAGTGGGAGATTTTCTTGTACTGGGCTTTTATGCCTTAGTTTATTGTTTTGTACTAGTTATTTGTACACCCCACTGAAGGAAATCGGAAGCATGATTCATGAGCAGCGGAACAAGACTATTCAAAATTACAATCATGAATGAACATAACATTTACAGTAGACTTCAAACAAGCGGTTATACAATTCATATAGAGAAATTACAGCATGAATAACTACAAATGCAGTAAGAAAAAATCAACACACATTTGCAGATGCGTCTCTATGCTCCATTGCACGATTGCTCGAACAATCAGAAACCACAACGCTCGATCTACACGATCGCAATACCGCAATGAACATAGCATGAACACTTCACGCTCGTCCTCAACGAAACTCTTCCGTAACACGAAACGACATCCACAGTACCACGAACAGCCTCTAGAAAACCTCGACGGTGTCGACTTGAGCCTGACACCACCAACAAGGCAACCTTGGTATTCTCGGTGTGAGAATCCAAAGGTGGGCTATGTTCGAACTTGGTATGAGACAGACGAATAGAGGAAATAACGTCGCATACATGATTGAGCAAGTGGGAAATGGCGGAGACCTATCGTATAGGTCGATGCTCAATCGTTTAGATAAAGCTAAGAGATGTCTAGCAAAAGCTATGCGATCTTTTAGCTTGGTTTGTCACCTACAGGCTCTACACGATCGTTTACCTTGGGCCAGCGATTGTCTAGAAAAACTATGTGATTGTTTAGTAAATACTGCACGATCGTTTACCTTGGGCCAGCGATTGTCTAGAAAAACTATGCGATTGTTTAGTAAATACTGCACGATCGTTTAGCTCGCACCTACACGATTGTTTATTCACCCAGCTATCGTTTAGTAAATCTGAATTTACTTAACCGACTTTGTGAGTTTCTTTTGCGTGGAGAGAAAACTCAAAAACTTTTTAGCATTTGAAAACACTTCTTTCAAAATAGGAAAACCATTTTCCTTTTAAACCCTGTACCATGATTCAATAACCACCCACTACTTTTGGTTATTAAAAGAAATAGAATTATTTATCTAATAATTTAAATTATTATAAACATAAATGATAACCAACTTATCATACTATATTTATAACCTATAGTTTTAATATTTCATCTCATGAAACATATAAACCATAGTTTCTTTCTTATTCCATGGTACTTAAATGTAAACCTCATTTACATCAATCCTCCACTAGATGTATCTCATACATAAAACTGATTATATCATATATAATCAAAATAACTATTGTCAATTTGAACATTTCAAATCAACACCAAGAACTGATCCACAATTGAATCCATTGAGCTATCATGGGGACCTCATGGACCTGTAGCTCGAAACTCCAACGGTATGTGAATAACCGACTAAATTCTTTAGTCATGGGATCCACCATCCGTTAACTGCCAGACATTCCACTAAAGACCGACAGTTGAACTCTCCTTACCACAGATATTTTATCTATCTATCTTAACCAATCAATAGTGTGACAAATCTTCACAAATCGCTCGTAAGTACAACTGGGCCAATAACCGTTATGCCCCTATAGTTACATCTGTCTCCTCAAGTATCACTGATCCTTCTAATGAACATACTACTATGACTTAGTCTTCACTTCCAAAGAGAAGTTGTGGCCACTATGTTCAAGCCCTAGAATCAGCCTTTAAGGGAACAATCTCTCTACTTATCTTTGCTTCGGGAAAGGAGTGGATTCCATCTTGTGGATTGAGTTCTCAGCTCCCAAATCAGACAAGTCCCCAAAAAAGTAGGCATGTTGAGTTGAAAATTTGGCCACTTTCACCCATACTAATCAAAGGATCGCCTTCCAAGGTAGGAGTTCCCAAAACACTCAGGATTGAGGTTGTGTCAACTATGGTTGTTTAGGTGAGATGCAAATATCTAATATCAACGACGTTATATACAGAGTCTAGTTATCTCGTGGTCCAGATCTTATACAAACTCTTCGTATAGGATACCCCCGCTCCATGTCTCCACATGAATGGTCAGGATCTACCTTCTGTAGTAGTTTACAACACTTGTAAACCTCTACAAAGGGGGCCGTATCCGTAGTGTCACCAGGATAAGGTATCCCACCTTAATCCTTATACTACAGACTTATTTAGGTTATCACTTAAGGCATGATCCACTTGTATATCACATATACATGCTTAAGTTCACATAAGATAACCAAGGAGCTTTATTTATTGGATATGAGTAAATGCCAAAATTAAATAACATTTATTTTATTTATTGAACAATGTGTATCTTTACAAAACAATGAGACTCCGGGAGAATTAGAACACTAATCCCAACAATCTCCCACTTGTCCTAATGACTCGGGAGACTAATGTACAATACAATATAAAAATGTACAATATACAATAAACTAGGGCATACCCTAGTATCATCTCCCACTTGTCCTAGACAAGATGCCGCATGTCCCACAGATCCAGACTTTCTAAGTGACTCTCAAACACTTTAACCGTGAGCGCCTTTGTAAATGGATGAGCAATGTTGTATCCCGTAAGGATCAGATCCTTAGATCCATACACAAGCATGTAGACCCTCGTTCTCTGAAGATACTTGAAGATCGTCTTGACTGCCGTCCAGTGATCAAATCCTGGATTGGACTGATACCGATTGACAATCCTTACTGCATAGCAAATGTCGGGTCGAGTGCACAACATTGCATACAACAAGCTTCCTACAGCAGAAGCATAGGGAATCTGTCTTATCTTCTCAACTTCTTGAGGTGTCTTAGGACATTGATCCTTAGACAGAACGATTCCATACCTGAAGGGTAACAAACCCCTCTTGGAATCCTGTATCCCGTACCTGATCAACATTTGATCAATGTACGATGCCAACATTTGATCAATGTACGATGCCTGAGACAAGGCTAACCGTTTGTTCTTACGATACCGAATAATCTGGATTCCGAGAACATACTGTGCCTCACCCAAATATTTCATTTAGAACTGGGCAGCTAGCCAACTTTTAATGTCAGTCAGATACCCTACATTATACCTAATGAGTAGGATATCATCCACATATAGTACATGGAAAGCTACTGAGCTGTTGATGATCTTCTTTTAAACACAAGGCTCATCAATGTTCTAGTCAAAGCCAAATGACTTGACCATAGTTTCAAATCTGATGTTCCAAGATCTAGATGCTTGTTTCAGCCCATAAATGGACCTATTAAGCTTGCAAACTCTTTGCTCTTGATCTGGAACTACGAACCCCTCTGGTTGAGTCATATAGATGGTCTCCTCAAGAGTACCATTAAGAAAGGCAGTCTTGACATCCATTTGCCATATTTCATAATCATAAAAATGTGGCTATGGATAGGAGAATCCTGATAGACTTCAGCATGACAACATGTGAGAAAGTTTCCTCATAGTCAACTCCATCAACCTGGGTATAACCCTTTGTCATGAGCCTAGCCTTAGAGGTTTGCACCTTTCCATCTACATCTCTCTTTCGCTTATAGATCCATTTACACCCAATAGATCTTACCCCATCAGGTGGATCAACAAGCTCTCAGACGTTATTGAAGTACAAAGACTCCATTTCCTAGTTCATGGCCTTAACCCATTCATCTTTGTCAACATCCTCTATTGCTTTCTTAAAAGAAAATGGATCCTCGACCCCATCATTTGTAATGATGTTTTAGGCTTCAGTCAAACCCATGTAGCGATCCGGTGGGTTCATAACCCTCCCACTACGTCGAGGCAGTCTTAACTCTTGAGCTAGTTGACTAGACGTTCCGACCTCAACAACTCTTATTGATCTGTCGGCCTGTTCAATAACTCTTGTCGAACCCTCAACACTCTCAGTCTCACTTGAGATCTCATGTAAAACGAGCTTACTTCGTGGCTTATGATCCCTCATGTGATCTTCAAGAAGATAGCATTAGTGGAAACAAACACTTTGTTCTCACTTGGATCATAGAAGTATCCTCCTCTCGTTTCCTTGGGGTAGCCCACAAAGAGGCAAACCTTTGAACGTGGTTCCAACTTCTTTGGGTTAGTCGTTAGCACATGTGTCAGACAACCCCAAATCCTGAAGTGGCGTAAACTACCTTTACAGCCTCTCCATAACTCAAAAGATTGTTTCAGAAACACTTTTTGAGGGAACATTGTTTAGGATATAATATGTAGTTAGCACTGCATAACCCCAAAACGAGTCTGAAAGATAATCATAACTTCTCATAGACTGGACGATGTCCAACAAGGTCATGTTTCTCCTTTCAGATACACCATTCTGTTGAGGTGTACTAGAGGCCGAGAGTTGGAACACGATCCCATGTTCTATCATATAGTTCTGGAATTGGAGGTCCATATACTCTCCACCACGATCAGATCGTAGTGTTTTTATCTTCTTACCTAACAAGTTTTCAACTTCAGCCTTATATTCCTTGAACTTGTCAAGGGCTTCAAACTTACGTTGCATTAGGAAGAGATACCCAAACCTTGAATAATCATCTATTAAAGAGATGAAATATTCATACCCATCTCGAGCTCTAACATTCATCGGACCACAGAGGTCTGAATGTATAAGCTCCAAAACTTCCTTGGCTCTGTAACCTTTTCCAGTAAAAGGTCGTTTGGTCATCTAACCTTCGAGGCATGATTCACATACCGGCAAGGAGTTTTCTTCTAAACTCTTAATAAGTCCACTTTTCACCAACTTCTCAATCCTATTGAGATTGATGTGACCTAACCTAAGATGCCAAAGATGAGTGTTTTTCTTTAGAGAAACCTTTGGTCTTTTAGCTGTTGTTGTCGTACTGAACATTTTAGTGTTAAACAAGGCTTTTATGACTAATGGCCTTAGTACATATAAGTTATTTTCTATTGAACATAACAAATCTCCATTCCATTCTTGAAAATAAACACTTTATTCTCAGAAAAGGAGACGGTATAACCTTGTTCAAAGAGACAAGAAACCGAGACTAAGTTCCTCTTAATATGAGGAACTAAAAAAACATTATCCAGTAAAGATAACGTTTCTTGTCAACAAATAACTTCAGCCTGCCTACAACAATAGCTAAAATAACCTTACCAATACCGACTCACAGAGTTATCTTTCCCTTGGCAATGTTTTCCAGGAACTAAATCCTTGGTAAGAGGAACTGACATGATTGGTAGCACCTGAATCAAGGATCCAAGCAGAATCATCATTCTCTACCAGACATGTCTCCAAGACCAATAAATCATATTTAATGTCTTGTCTCCTCTTTTGGAGAGTAGCAGATGGAGGTCATTTGCCACGGAATTCGTTTCACACGATTCTTTCCACTGTAAGTACTCGGTCATTTTTAAAAGCTTTAAACGAAAATACTAACGAGTTGCTGAAAAGAAAAACACATTGACCTACGTTAGGTTTTAAGCAAATACCCGTTGTAAAACAAAACAACATCCAATAAGGTTTTAGCAAAACTAACATGAACCCCATGTGACATCTAGTTTCCAATGACGCTTCAAAGGTTTAAGAGAAAAGTCACCGAAGGGAGGTCAATTATCCCTCCTTTGAATTAAGAAGTTCTCAACTAGTCATTAATACCAGAACAACTCTTGTTCCTATAACGACAAGCCATCATTGATTTGGCCAAGAGATCATTAAATTACTTAACAACCTCCCGTAAGTGTGACCCGTCATTTTAATCCCTAGAGATCCGTCCTAAAAGGCCAATCCGAAGGGAAAAAATCCGATTGGGAAAAAACCTAAAGCGACCCTATCCATTTCTGGAGTTCACTTTGATATTGACCAACTGCACAAAACCCATCCGAAGGGGGATGCTCTGAAGGCGATACGAGGGTGTACAGAATGATCTCATGGTGTGAACCAATGACAAAGACCATAGGATGTGTTGAAACACCCTTCACCCACTTACTATAAGTACTCTCTCCGTCCACCTTGATATATACTCATGCAAACACCATCCGAAGGGGGATGCATCCTAGGCATCTCGAGGCCAAACATGAATCTCACGGTGTGAACATACAGGGAGAACCGTGAGTAGAATCATAGACATATCTGATACGCCTCCTCCTCCTCCCACTGAGTATTTTATAACCTAGGGTTTAGCTTATTTAGAAAAAACACCGCTAAGGATTTTATCTGAGTGACTTTTAGGTTTTCCCAAGAGTAACATTTACCTTGGATAGTTAAACAACTTTTGATCATCATCCATTAAACTCTTTAACGGAGTCTTTGACCAAATCGTCGCATGCTTGTTGAAAATCTATCTAATTCACATTTTCAGATAGGTTCCCAGGTAGGGATGTTATGTTTCTGTCAACTTAAGAACCCCAGCCTAGCCAGAACTCGCCTTAGACAAAAGGTCTCTTATAGATAGGTTTACAACAAATTTAATCTTTTATTCAACCAATTAATCCTATTAAACTGATTTTAAAAGATTAATCTAGGTTACTAAACTCTTTAGAACCAATTGAACTTAGGTCTATCTCAATCCAATTTTAAAACCCTTTTAAAAACTTGAGTTCACCCTAAGTTCACATGCAACTCTGAATTATTGATTTTAGGTCTAATTTCCTTTATAACACTTATAAATGAAAACAACCACAATGCTAAGCTAACACATACAAGGCATTTATAATGATTATAAATAGCCTAAGTGTCATGCTCAATGCATTGTCCATTCATTGCTACTTCTTTTTATATAACACTTATACAAAATAGCAATGAAACAAGCAAAACATGCTTCCATTCACCCTTAGACTATAACAATTATAATAAAAGGATGATGCATGATAATGCTTAATGCATGCAAAATATAACTCTTATATTTCATGATGCATGAATAATTGCACAACCTAAGGTGGGTTTTTAACTATATGACAAACACTTTGGCATATAAGTACCATACATCACATGTATAAGCAATCAAAGTTGATGAACCTGGTAAAATTGTCTTAAAAGGACAAAAAGAAAGCTAACTATTACAAAGACAAGGAGTCTCCGGTTCAAACAGGCGAATCGGGTCTTAAACCGCTCGACAAAGCATCGCTTTTCCAACCATCCATCGTGTACTAAGCACCCTGCGATCTTCTACACAATAAAACAAACACTTCATTTTATCGCTTACCAGCGCTCCAGAGTTTAACGATCGTTTAGCATTTACTATACGATCGTCTAGAAAAATCCAAAGGATCGTTTAGTTATGACTACATGATCGAGCACCTTTACTAAGCGATGAAGCCTGAAGTACACGATCACTTAGCGTGCTCCGCAAAACGCCCGCCTTCTATGATTGTCTAAGCGACTATGATGTCGCGAAGCACCATCGCCTAAGCGATTGCTTAACTAGCGTCTTCGTATAGCATACGCCCGATTGCATAGGTAGTAACTAAGAGATGAAGCTTGCTAACTATGTGATCGTCTAGCGCGCACTTTCTACTAAACGACGAGCATCCCATGCTCCCTTTACGATCACCTACCTCCAGTGCCTACGCGATCGCGCAACCAACGCTACGCGATATGGTAAACGATTTCCCCCATTGCTTAGCATTAAGCTAAACCATCGATTTAGAAACTACTACACGCATCATCTAGAAAAAGATATCTAAATGACCGCCTTAGTTAATCCCAACGATTGTTTACCTGAAGCTACACGATCCGGCCAATGCTGGTCTTCTTCTTCGTTGAGAACTGCATCGCCATGTGCCAAGCTTCATCACGAACGACTAAAAGAACTCAAAACCTTTTGTTATTACAGACTCGATTGCAAAGTTAATTTCGCCTAAAAACGCAGGGACCCTTACAATTAACACTTATTAATACTAAAAGCTTTAAAAAAAAGCGAATTTAAAACCCGAAACCTTCATCAAATTCATCCACAAAGGCAGAAAACGATTATCCACAATGCAGAAACTCACCTTGACTCAAAAAATGCGTTCAATTCATATCTGTAATTTGGAATATCAGAGAGCCTGGCTCTGATATCAATTGAAAGAAATCGGAAGCGTGATTTCCATGAGCAGTGGAACAAGACTATTCAAAATTACAATCATGAATGAATATAACATTTACGGTCGACTTCAAACAAGCGATTATACAATTCATACAGAGAAATTACAACATGAATAACTACAAATGCAGTAAGGGAAAACTCTACACATATTTGCAAATGCGTCTCTACGCTCTGTTGCGCGACCGCTCGAACAATCAGCAACCACGAACGCTCGCATCTACATGACTACAACACCGCAACGAACACTTCGCGCTCGTCCTCAACGATCTGCTCGGTCACGAACTATTCCGCAACACGAAACGGCCTCCACAATACCATGAACGGCCTCCATAAAACCTCGATGGTGTCGAGTTGAGTCTGACACTACCAACAAGGCGACCTTGGTATTCTCGGTGTGAGAATCCAGAGGGTGGGCTCTATTCAGACTTGGTATGAGGTAGACGAGCAAAGAAAACAACGATCGCGTACACGACTGGGCAAGTGGGAGATGACGGAGACCTATCATATAGTCAAATGCCCAATCATTTAGATTAAGCTAAGTGATCGTCTAGCAAAAGCTATGCGATCGTTGAGCTCATTGTTTAGTTCGGTCTGTGCTTACAGAGTTTACACGATCGTTACCTTGGGGCCAACGATCGTCTAAGCAAAAACTATGCGATCGTTTAGTAAATACTGCAATCGTTATAGCTCGCACCTACACGCATCGTTTAGCTTGCCCAACGTTTAGTAAATCCGAATTTACTTGATGACTTTCATGATTTCTTTTATGCGGAGAGAAAACTCAAAAACATTTTAGCGTTTGTAAAAACTCTTTTGAAAATGGAAAACCATTTTCCTTTTAGACTCACGGTTACCATGATTCAATAACCACCCACTATTTTGGTTATCTAAAAGAAAAGAATTATTTATCTAATAATTATATTATTATAAACATTAAATGATGACCAAACTTATCATTACTATATTTATAACCTATAGTTTTAATATTTCATCTCATGAAACATATAAACCATAGTTCTTTTTCTATTCCATGGTATTAATGTAAATCTCATTTACATCAATCCTTCACTAGATGTATCTCATACATAAAACTGATTATATCATATATAATCAAAATACCTATTGTCAATTTGAATATTTCAAATCAAACACAAGAACTGATCCTCAACTGAATCCATTGAGCTACCAAGGGACCTCATGGACCTGTAGCTCGAAGCTCTAACGGTATGTGAATAAACTAACTAAACTCTTTAGTCACACTCTACCATCCGTTACCTGCCAGGCATTCTACTAAAGACCGAGAATTGAACTCTCCTTACCATAGATATATATGTGTCCATCTTAACCAATCAACAGTGTTGACAACCCTTCACAGATCGCTCGTATGTACAGCTGGGTCAATTAAACGTTATGCCCCTGTAGTTACATCTGTCTCCTTAAGTACCACTGATCCCTCTAATGAGCATAGTCATAGTCTTACTATGACTGAGTCTTCACTTCTAAAGAGGAAACTGTGACCACTATGTTTAAGCCCCATAATCAGCCCTTAAGGGAGCAATCTCTCTACTTATCCTTGATTCGGGAAAGGAGTGGATTCCATCTTGTGGATTGAGTTCCCAGCTCCCAGATCAGACAAGTCCCCAAAAAGGTAGGCATGTTGAGTTGGAAATCTGGTCACTCTCACCCATACAAATCAAAGGACTATCCTCAAAGGCAAGAGTTCCCAAAACACTCAGATTGAGGTCGTGTCACCTAATGGTAATTTAGGTGAAATTGAAAATCTCTAGTATCAACGACGTTATATACAAAGTCTAGTCATCTCGTGGTCCAGGTCTTTATACAAACTCTTTGTATAGGACACCCTTGATCCACGTCTCCACATGAATGGTCAGGATCTACCATATGTAGTAGTTTACAACACTTGCAAACCTCTACAAAGCTGGTCGTTCCGTAGTGTCACCAGGATGAGGTATCCCACCTTAATCCTTATACTACAGACCTATTTAGGTTATCACTTAAGGCATGATCCACTTGTATATCACATATACATGCTTAAGTTCATATAAGATAACTAAGGAGTTTTGTTTTATTGGATATGAGTAAATGCCAGAATTAAAGAACATTTATTTTATTCATTGAACAATGTGATATCTTTACAAAACAACGAGACTCCGGGAGAATTAGGACACTAATCCCAACAACCACTTCGCTTAGGACAAGTGAGAGATTGTTGGGTGTTGATGCCCTAAAGTCTCATGTCCTGTAGTTTATAAATAGTTTGTACGAACGCTTGTATTGTTAATATAATGATATTTACTTCACATCTTGTATTTTGCTCAGTTGCTTGTTTTATTTGCTTTACACCAAACCAATAAATATAAATCTCTGGTTATCTGTATGTGACTCAAGCATGTATGTGGTGACATACAAGTGGATCATGTCTTGAGTTGATAACCAAAATGGTCTGTAGTATATGGATATATGAGGGAAACCTTATCCTGGTAACGCTACGGGATGTGACCCGCTTTGTGGAATGGTCACAAGTGTTGTGAACTTGTCACAGATGATCTGATCCTGATCATTCGTGTTTGTGGACATGCGAGCGGGGGCGTCCTATACAAAGAGTTTGTATAAGACCTGATCACGAAGTGTTAACGTCTCATTATATAACACCGTTCATGACAGAGACTTCACTTCACTTCACTAGGATGACCATAGGTAACATGACCTCAATTCTGAGTGAGTTGGGAACTCCTGCCATTGAGAGCGGTCATTTTGATTTGTTAGGGTGCGAGTGGGCCAGGTCACCAATTCAACCTACCATTTTGGGGATTCGTCTGATTTGGAAGCTGGGAACTTTGCTACACAAGATGGAATTCACTTTTCCCCGAGGCAGGGATAAGTAGATAGATAGCTCATTAGAGGAATCAGTGTTACTTAAAGGAGTGAGATATAACTATAGGGGCAAAATAGTAATTTGGCCCAGCTGTACTTATGATCATAGGGTCATCGTACTCATGATTGGTTATATCCGATGGACACAGAAATATATCTGTGGTAAGAAGAGTTCAGCTGCTGGTCTTTAGTGGAATGCCTGACAGTTAACGGATGGTGGTCTTGTAGCTAAAAAGTTTAGTCAACTATTCACGGACCGTTGGAACTCCGAGCCATAGATCCATTAGGTCCCTGGGTAGCTTGGATAAAGTCGAGAACCAGTGT
Organism: Benincasa hispida; assembly: GCF_009727055.1. Lineage (NCBI taxonomy): Eukaryota > Viridiplantae > Streptophyta > Magnoliopsida > Cucurbitales > Cucurbitaceae > Benincasa > Benincasa hispida. Next base: position 7,513,935 of record NC_052349.1, on the reverse strand, counting down.
TGGGTTAATTTGAAATGTTCAAATTGACAAGAGGAAGTTCGATTATATATGATATAATTGGACTGGTTAATTATATATGATATAATTGGCTGAATATATGAGATACATTATTTTGGAGGAAATTAGATATAAATATGATTTATATCAAGTAGAGGAGAAAATACTATAGTAGATATGTGATATCAAACTATAAGATAAAAATATAATATGATTATATTAATTAATTAATTAATCGGTTAATTATATGATAATTAAGCCAAAAATCACGTTTGAACGTGGGTTAGTGGGAATGAGTCTTGTAACCGATGAAATAAAAATGAAATTGTTTCATTTTTGAATCAATAGTTCAGTCGTCCAAAAGAAATCGCAAACGCGTGTTGATGAAAAGATAAACGATCGCTTAAAGAATCGAGAGCCTATACGATAGTAGCTCTGTGTCTAAACGATTGTCTACCTCGCGCCTAAACGATCACATACTAGTTTCTACACGATCGCATAGCTTCTCTAAACGATTGTGTGCCGAGTTTGCTAAACGATCGTATACCATTTTCTAAATGATCGTTCAGTAAAACCTACACGATCGTGTAGCTTCTCCTAAATGATAAGCATTGTGCTATGCGATAACGCTTTTTCCCTTCCCACTTGCTTATTGCCTACACGATCTGGTATTCCTCCTTCCTTTACCAAATTCACCAAAGACCACGCTTTAGGTTCTCACTCCGAGAATACCCAGGGCTCTTTTCTGGTGATGTCGTCCCCATGGCGTTCGTGTTCGTGCGGTTGTTTGTGCTGCTGTTATTGATGTTGCTGCTGGGCGTTGGTAGATCGATTGGATGGTTTCGATGCATTGAGTTCCAAAGTTTGAAGACTATCTTCAACTGGTATGACAACTCATTCCCTTGTTATTTTGTTGTTTATAGCATACTGTTAATTAAGATTTGTTTGCATAATTGTATGTTTTGAATGTATAATGTGTATTTCGGTCACGGTGAGATCGGAGCGATCCGAACGCGCTCATGGAACTCTTCAGTAAGAGATCTTTCATAAATAACTCGTTGGGAGTTACTATAACTCTGGACGCGTCCCTTACGTCATCGGGAGAGACCCTATCTCCCGACGATCGATCTCCCGACGACGGATTTAAGTGTCGGGAGAGCCTTTTTTCCCTGTAATATATGTTTAAATTTGAGAAGCAGAATTGAATTTTTACAAATGTTCAATCTATAAATTGTGGTACTGTTTATGTGTGAAATCTGATATAAGCGAATCCACACAACCTCGTAAAGATTTGAGAGAAGGTTACATGCAAAAAAAAAAAAAAAAAAAAGATCTATACATCAATGTGATACTTACTAGTACACACACTCTGATAGGTTTGTGAAAGATATAACAAAAATTGAATCTTGTAAACTTATATTGGAGGTGTGTCCCTCCTTCCCACCATTTATATGTAGTAAACATAGAGTTCCTAGAGAGATATGTTGGGTCAAATCAAATCAAAATCGATAGATCGTTCAAATCAAGTCGAACTAGGTTGGTAAAGACCAAGCTTAAATTGGGCTCTTGCCCACAATAATGGATTTGGTTGGTTAGGACCTAACTTATGTGTTGGACCATTTTTCAACATGGCTTAGGCTGATCTCAAGTCTGAGTACATTCTAGCTTTAATTCCACCATAATGATTATAATATTTTGTTAGCACAACAATTTTGGATTAAGAGAATTCAAACCTTTGAACTCTTGTCATGAGTGCATATCTTATATCAATTGACTTGTGTTCCATAACAAATATAATGTTAAAGATTGAAATATATGAGATAACATAATTTTTAAAAGCAAAGTGATAGTCGTTATTGACAAATTTAGGTTAAAATACAAATTTTGTTCGTATACTTTGAGATTTGTAAAATTTTAGTATTTGTATTTTTAATAGTCTAATATTAATACCTATACTTTTTATAGATCTTTAATTTAGTTATTCAAAATTATGTTTATGGAAATCGATTAAATAATATTAATAATTTTCATGCAAAACAACACAATGTGAATATGTTTCCAAATTTATAACAAAAAAACTAACAAATTAATACTTAAAAAAAAAAACAATAAACTAGTAGAACTAAATTTGAGATTTATTAAAAGTCCTTAAATTAAAATGAGACATTTAATTGAATTTGAGATTTATTAAAAATTTATAAATTAAAATTGGACAGTTTAAAATATATTGACTATAATTGAACAAATTCCGACCTACACGAAACCAAAATTACATCTTAACCTAAAACTGAACAGGGGTTACTAGGTTTTAGAAACAAAGTTAAATATTAGTTTAAAAAAGGATTTTAAAGGTTTAATTAATTAGCATTTAAAAAAATGAACTTATTTTTTTAAAGAAGGAATGAAACAACAGGAAAAAAAAAAAGGAAAATTGGAAATAAAGGCCATGGATATTCTCATATTCCCAAATCCCAAATGTTCATTTTCAGCCCGCAGAAAAAAAAAAAAAAAAAAAGCTATTCATCCAATTTTACACCACTAAATATCAAAATTTCATCAGAATTTCGAACAGGAAATCAACGAACTACTATAATTTCATCAAAACTTTCCAATGATCACTTCAAATAAGAATAATAATAATAAAAGTGAAGAATTATTGAATTTAATAACTGGAATCACTGGCTGAACAATGGCTCTGGAGACTTTCTCCCTTTGGAAGCCAAGCAAATTTTTTAATCCATCAAAGTTTCATCGAGTCCAGTCCTTAAGAACACAGCGTTTCTTGAAATGTATTAAAATTCGATGAAACTATAACCATAGAATGTTACGTTAGTTTATAAATTTATCTGAATAATTTGTAGCTTTGAGTATAGAGAATCTTAAGATTTGCTTTATTCTTATTTATTTGAATATTTTAAGGACCAAAAGGAAACATGTTATGGTGTCTTATCTTCTACTTTCTTCCACCCCTCGCGGTCATTATAATCTCGGATTTTGTATGGCTCTCCTTAAAGTAATGCAAAAGAACAAAACTGAAATTTTTTTGATTTCCAAGTCTTTGTTTTAAAATTTCAGAGAGCTTGGGGAAAAAAAAAAAAAAGAGTACAGAAAAAGGTATGTTTCTCGCAATTCCATGTCCTAGATCTCTGCAAGTGATTAAAAAATTCCAGTTTTTCTTTTTCCACCATTTTTCATGTACATTTGATTTGATTGCATCAACATTCTATGTTCTTGATGGGTTGTGTCAATTTCTGGGTTTTAGGAACTGAATTTCATTTGGGGTTGTTTCAAATTTCTGTCATTCGAAAAATTTCTTGCTGGAATGGAATTTGAATACATTTTTCTTTTGGGGATTTTGGTCTCTGTATTGTTCCTCGGAAAAGGGAAATGGTTATCTGGGTTGTCTGTATCTCTTGTCCCTTTTCGAAGGCCTTTCAATGGTAGTTCATTTTTCTTCTTTAAATGGGGGATTTGGCGAATATTCAGAAAAAAAAGTTTCTAAATAGACCACAATAAATGCAAATAAAATCTACCCTTTTTTCCTCTTCCTTAGTTTGACGGCCTTTCTTAAAAATATTTATATTTGCATTTACATATATAAAGGATTTGAAACGGTCGTGATTATTCGATTTTGAACTTTCTGTTTTCCATAACGCGTTACGCCAAATTTCCGCCTTCTGGGTTGCTTCATTTGCGTCTTTTTTCTGTTGGGTTTGGTTTTTCTTTTCCAGTTTTGTAGATCTAAGCCATTAACCGACGAACCCAATTCGTATCTTCTTCAGATTTTCAACCGTTACGGCTCGACAAATCGAGTGGGGTTGTCTTAAAATTTCTCCTGATTTTGAAATTTGAGAAGAATTTTGGGGGTTTGAAGTGAAAGAAGAGTAAAGGAGAGGAAGTTATGGGGCATTCGGCGCCGGTTTGGGATTGCAGAGCGGCGACTGAGATTACACAGGATTGGAATGGTATTGATCAGGTTGTGCTTAGAAATCCCAAAGGGGCATCAGCTAGGGTGAGTATTCTTCTTCCATTTTCATGGCAAGAAATCACAATGCTGATTATAGTCTTCTTTCAATCTGAAAGTTCCTATCTCGTTGTGCTTTTTCTCGGTTGTTCTGTTGTATTTTTGTGGTTGATTGATTGAATCTCTGTTTCTGGATTGAGGGTTTTTTGGGTTTGGATTATGTAGATTAGCTTACACGGAGGACAAGTTTGTTCTTGGAGAAATGATCAAGGGGAAGAACTTCTCTTCACAAGTAGTAAGGTAGGTTTCTGATTTTTCTTGCATTGATGAAACCATTGATGGGATTTTTGGCTGTTAAGAAGCTAATAGCAAAGATTCATTAAGAGTTTGAAGATTTGGTTGGAATTTTGTTAGTTTGGACTTTTGTGCCAGATAGATGAATATATTAAAACAAAATGTTACTCGAATATAGTTTTGTTTGGAGATCCTCTGAGTTATTGTGGTTTCTTGAATTTTAGGCAATCTTTAAGGCACCAAAAGCTATGAGGGGAGGAATTCCCATATGTTTCCCACAGGTATATAAGATTTTGTCCACTTGCAGACCTCTACAGGTATCCTTCTTCATTCCTGATGTGCTTTTTATGAAAATCATTGTAGTTTGGAAGCTGTGGATCACTAGAGCAGCATGGTTTTGTGAAGAACAAGATCTGGACAATTGATGAAAATCCACCGCCCATGTGCTCGGATGATATCGAGGGGGGCTCCTTTGTTGATTTACTATATAGATCTTCAGAGGAGGATTTGAAATTTTGGCCACACAGGTAAATTTTATGCATAAAGTTTTTGAGGTGTCTGGAAGAAAGTAGATTAATTGTTAAACAAAAATAACTCTTTGACATTACTAAGAAACTTAATTCATACCTTTACTTTTCAGTTTTGAGCTCCGCCTTCGGGTGTCTCTACTACCGGATGGAGACCTGATTTTGAGATCTAGAGTTAGGAATGTAAATGGAAAGCCATTTGGTTTCTCATTTGCTTATCACACGCACTTGGTGGTTTCAGACATAAGGTAGCTCGAGTTTCTGTCTCGTGATTCATTTGCTTTGATCTTTATATATTTATCTGCTTGTAAATCTGATTCTTATATATGTTTTGAATCTGAATTGTGTTGAAGCGAGGTGAGAATTGAAGGTCTCGAAACGCTTGACTTTTTAGACAATCTATGCCAAAAGGAGCGCTTTACAGAACAAGGAGATGCCATAACCTTTGAATCTGAGGTAATTTCTGTATTTCTAGCACTTCAGCAATTGCAAGTGTGATGTTCTTAGTCACAGGCTTGTTCTTTTCTAGGGGTATTAAAGTTGTTCACATTACAATGCTGGATGTTTCTGATTGGCAGGTGGATCGGGTATATGTGAGTACTCCGAATGTAATTGCTGTACTTGATCACGAAAGGAAGCGGACGTATGTGATAAGAAAGGAAGGATTACCTGATGTTGGTAAGATTTAGAATGTGTAATTTGTAATTGCTTTTGATTGTATCGTCCATTCTAGCTGGAAGCTGTGCCCAATAATATCATTAGGAGGGGGCTTAGGCTAATTGGTGTTATTTTTATGTATCAAAGTGGTTTGGAATCCATGGGAGAAGAAGTCAAAAGCAATGGTGGATTTTGGCGACGAAGAATACAAACAGATGCTTTGCGTTAACGGAGCAGCGTTAGAGAGACCGATTACCTTGAGGCCGGGTGAGGAATGGACAGGAAAGCTGCAACTCACTGTCGTTCCTTCGAGTTTCTCTCTTGACTTGTAGAGGAAATCAAACCGGGCATGGGCACGGGCACGGACACAAGCATGGCCAGACTACTTTTATTGGGTGTAGAAGGGCTGATGCTGTGTTAAGAATAATGTTATGGTAGTTTTAGAACTGATCTCTCTGTCAAACATGGTGAATTTTCTTTGATTTTTTTAGTGGAATTGATGAAATTAGGATGTGGGGTATCCTGCAAGCAACTTGGGAAGCCAATGTTTTTAAAGAATGGCTGCATATCCCCAAAACTATCTTCTTGTTTTTAGAGGAAGAGAAGGGACGCAAATTTGTTATTTTCTTCTTAGTAATCAGAAAAATTGCCTCTTTTGTACTTATAAAGTCATGGTTTTCTGTTTAATCAAGATGCTCAACTATTATCTTAGTTTCAAAAACTTCCCTGTCTAATTAAATTACAAATTTAGTCTTTGAACGATGAGATTTGTATCTATTTAGCCTCCGAACTTACAAAATTATAAATTTAACCTTTAAACTTTCTAATTTTTTATTTGAAATTTATGTATTTGGTAGTCACAAAATTGAAAGTGTAAAGCTCCCATTAGAGGAAAATTCAAATTTGTTAGAGACTAACACAAAATTGAAAGTCTAAAGATTTATTAGACACTTTTTTAAAATTTCTTAACCGAACAGACGCAAATTTCAAATTTATGTACTAACTTTTGGGTTTTGTCTTGCTTCTCATATTTTATTAAAAAGGGAAAAGAGAGAAAAGAAATCAGAATCACAATTCCTTCCATTTGTATTTGATATGGATGTTGGTTGGTTTGGAATTATTATATAATTTTTTGATTGTGTAAAATTCTTACAATTCAAATAGACCTATTCATCATGTATTGGATTTGAGTCAATTTGTACTTTAAAGAACACTTGATATGTGAATTGGATTAGTTTTGACTTCGAATCATCCAAAAATTTCCTTAAAAAAAAAAGAAAAAAAAAAGAACTTTATCCAAAAAAATATATTGAGAATTGTAATAGTGTGCTCAATTTAGGACCACCTTAGGCTGAATATGGTGGCATGTCAATATCTCTCACTAATACATAGTTATTATTATTTTTAATTTTTTTATTATATAAATTGATTATAATAATCATGGCTTTATCTCAACTTGGAATAAAGGGCTTTCCTTGGTCTCATTGCCTCCTTTTCATGACTTTATTTTATCTTCAAAAGTCTTATATTATCTTAATATTCTTCCATAAACGTTACCTTCAAAAGTCTCATATTATCAATTTTTTTTTTTTTAAGGAATTTTGCTTTTTTAGACATCTAAAACAAATTACAAATGGGTAATAATTATAATAGTTCCTCCATGAATATGAAAAAATTACTTGAGATGAGTATTTTTTACGTGATGATAAAATAAAATGCACGAAGTACATTTTCTATCTAACTTAGGTTGGTGTTTGTTTTGTGCTTTTGAGCATTCATAATATAAGGTAAAGAAAAATATGTTTTTTATCTTAAATTTTGGGGCTAGTTCCTATTTAGTCTAAAGTTTCAAAATGTTATATTTTTACCTTGAATTTTAAGTTTAATTTTCATCCGGTCTAGAAATTTTAGAATGTTACATTTTTACCCTTGAATTTTGAATTTAATTTTCATTTTGTCCCTAGATTTTCAGTATTTTACATTTTTACCCTTGAATTATTTTTACTTTTGCTCACTAGTATTTCTTTCTTAGTTAATTAATTTAAAATAATTATGATGTGAAAATATTTAATAAATTATAGAAAATTAGTGAAAACTAATTAAATTATGATTAGCATAATTCTTTTAAATTAATCCATAGACATTTGTACTAAACATTGAAAGTAAGTATTCAATGAAAAATTAAGGTTAAAAATGTGGCACCTAAAATTTTAGGGACCAAATTTTTTTTTAAAAAAAATTCAAAAGTAAAGATGTAACGTTTTGAAATCTGAGAAAAAAAAATAAAATCAAAACTTAAGAGCTAAATAAAACATTCTAAAATTAATGATGAAATAAAAACTAAATTCAAAATTAAGAAAGAATAAAAGTATTATTTCTTTGATGTGATTATAGTAAATATTATAAGAATGTTTCCTTTTAATGTGATTATAGTAAATTTATCTCGAAGGTTGAGGGATTTCTTCTTCTTTTTAATTGATTTGATATTTGGGTTCCACAAGAAGTCAAAATTTATATATATTTTTGTGTTCCATAAAAATATAGCTGCCAGCCAAAAGAAAAAAATTCCGTCAATTCGGTGGGGCCGGCCAATTAAGGAAATAAATTAAATTCCGAAGAAAATTAAACGAGGAAAGATTCCATCAACTGGTGGGGCCCGCCATGAAAGTAGAGAAACAAAGAACAAAAAATAACAACGGAATTATTTTTGTGTATCAGAGTCAGGTTTCGATCTTGGGACCTGTGGGTTATGAACCCACTATGCTTCCACTGTGCCACTGAGCAAAGTTCCGTGTGATTTGAGGCGTACCTATTTCAACTGAAATGTATTTTATAAATATTTTAAAAATAAATCTAGAAACATTTTAATAACCTTTTGTCCTTTGAAAAAAAAAAAAAACACTTTATATGTCTTTTGATTATTATAAATTTTAATTTGTTAAAATTTAAAATCACTCCTTTATGTTTTTTCTGGAACCAAATAAAAAAAATACTATTATTATTATTTAAAAAAAAAAAATTAATTCACCTCAATAATCAATATGAGTGCCTAAACTGAGGAGGTCAGTTGACCTAATGTTAGCCAAAAGAACATTTTAAATAATCCATAATCGCTTTAAATGAGTCGATATGCATTGTTCAAGGAAAATTGATATGTACCCCTCTTTTTGAGGTCGAAGATCCAGTTTCTTATACTGGAAAAAAATACTTTAAAATATATGTAAAACACATACTTAGAACAAGGAAATATCATCAAAATTTGTTATGAAAAGTTAAATTTCTGGAGATGTAAAGTCTAATTTTAAGTACTTGAAAAAATCATTAAAAACACATTCACAAGTTGAAATCTAATTAGCATGAAGATTTTTAATACCATCGATTCTTTAACTTGCCGATCAAGGTTTGATTTTGAAAAAAAAAAAAAAAACATTTTTATCGAAGATACTATTTGATTTATTAGAAAAATGAAGTTGGTTTGGTATTTAGAGAAAAAATTCATTTATACTCCTAAACTCTAGAATTTGTGTATTAAAATCTCAAATAAATAATTGTATCAATTTTTAAATTCCAAATTTCTCATAAAAAAAATATGATTAATTCTTCTTAAGTAAGTCAGAGAAAAAATTGACAGAACTCATATTAATGAAAACCTGCTACCATTTATTTGCTTACAAGATTATCTTTAATATCATGTTAATCACTATTTAAAAATGTCTTGTACACATGAAAAAATAGTGCACTAACGTATTAAAGCATAATCCTAATGGAGTCTAAATTAATTCAATTATAAGAGTATAGAGTTTTAATCGATACAATTATTAATAAAATTCATACTAAATGAATTAAAGACTAAGGTGTTCAAATAACCCAAATCCGAACCATCCAGATTATCCAATCCAAAATATGAGGGTTGGATTGGATTAATTTTGTGTTTTTGGGTTGGATTGGGTTAAACATTTTCTATTTTTGTTGGGTTAGATTGGGTCATGGGTTGGCTAAAAAAAATTTGGGTTGACCCGAACCAATCTAACCCAACCCAAATTATATATATCTAAATAAAATATATTGTATATATTTCTTTTTGTTTAAAATTTGATTATTTTGTATTGATTAATTTGTGAATTTTAATTTTTTTTTTCTTTTAAAGTTGGTATGATATTTAACTTTATTTAAGGAAAATTCTTATACATAGAAAAATCTAAAAAATATTTACATTGTATAGCAAAAAGCTTCAAAAGTGCTTTGTATTTTTAGAACTTTTTGCTTATATGTAAATAATTTTAATTATATTTTATATTTAAAAAGGTCCCTTTATTTAAATAAATATTTTAGATATTTGATATTTAACATTTGAATTTTACGAGATTTTAGTTATTAATCACGTGTTGTATATAAATTTACATGTTTTTAATTAAAAAGAAAAAAAATAAGTTATAACCCGACAAATCAACTCAACCCGAATCGAATTTTAAGCATTGGGTTGGGTTGGATTAGAAACTTTGTTTGGGTTCTTTAGGTTGCCAACCCAACCAACTCGAATTTTTGGATTGGTCCCAAAAAAAAACCCTCAATCCAACCCAACCCAATCCATCTACATCCCTATTAAAGACTATCAATTTTTTATCATTCTAATTAATAAGGTAATAAAACCAAAAAGAGGTAAACCAAATGCTTTTGATTTCTGAAAAATAGTTAAAAAAAAACACACACATTCTATCCAAAATGAGTTCAATTATTACAAAGTTTGTACTACCGAATTTGAAGTCAAAGGTTCAATTTATCCGCCACATATATTTTATACATTTTGGGCAAGAGAAATTCCAAATTTCATGATTCATGGGAAATGGAAAAAGTAGGCACCAATTACTTCATCCCAAAGTCACCAACTTAAAATGCTATCTTTACTCAACATCTCCAGTCGATAACAGAAGTTATAAACTATTGAAGTCTCCTTTTCTGTAAGAATGCTCAAAGTAGTTTCGGGTTACACGCCACACCAATATACGAGTTGCTCGACATTTTCTTCCACAAAAACAGCAGAAAATTCAAATAACCCAACCATCATCAATGGCGATAATAGATTCAATAATAAAAACAAAATATCAATAGCTATGGCTTTGTAGCCATCAATTTGCAAGTTGCATGAAATTCGCAGATATATAAATAGGTAATTTAGCATCTATCTGCATCAAATGAGTATTATCAAAATGAGCGAAATGTGTAACAATCAATGAAAGTGAACCAAACATTAAATGGCAGAAGGCTAGTTCAAGTTAACAGAAAGAAATACAAAATTGGAAGCAGTCAAAATGGATACACAGAGGAGAAACAAAACTAGACACTTCATTTTCAATTTGTAGCCAAATGTTGAAACCCAAAGCTCCAAACAACAGATCAAGAAGACCTACAGTGACAACATGACCACCAGCACTATCCTTCAAATATGTCCCTATCATTATATCATTTTGATTTCATATTAGCTCTTGTGAACCAGGAAGAGACCGAAAGAAAGAAAACCAAAAGTTAAAGGCCTCATTTGGTTTTTAGTTTTTGTTTTTTAAAATTAAACCTATAACATCCACATTTCTTACCATGATTTGCATCTTTCTTAAGTACAATTGTTGAATTATTAGTCAAATTTAAAAAACAAAAACAATTTTTTGAAAGTTACTTTTTTTAATTCTCAAAATTTGGCTTGGTTTTTTAAACCATTCGTGAAAAGTAGATAAAGGAAGAAATTTGGTGGTGGAAGTAGTGTGCATAAGCTAAATTTTTCAAAAACAAAAATAAAAAATAAAATGGTTACCAAATGGGGCCTAAAATGCCCGTTTCATAACCATTTTGGCTTTAAGCTTATAAATACTATTTCTACTCATAAGTTTCTTTGTTTGGTTGTCTACTTTTTTCGGGGATATTTTCAAAATCCAAGCCAAGTTTTAAAGACCAAAGAAGGTAGTTTCTAAAATCTTGTTTTTATTTTTAGAATTTAATTAAAAATCCATATGCTTCAAAATGAACATCCTTGTAAAGAGATTGAAAGAAAACTATCGTAATTTTAAAAAACTATATAGTTAGCTTATGATGCCTAAGGTAATAAACAAAAAGTTAGACAAAAACGAATGTTCACATCTGATTCTGATGGGCACCTAAGAAATATATTAATAGTGAAGAAAATACAGAAAGATAACTACCAAGTAATTCAAGGTATTAAACCTCCCTCTCTTGAGATCACGCAAGTCTAAACCAATTAAACCAATGCATACCTCCTTATTATATTATAACAAATAATCGTAACAATTGCCCTGACTAATTACTGATATAATCTCAATATTCTGATAATATTCCTAATTCTATCCTCCTAAGTACTAGCATTACTATCAGATTCATCAATCAGACAATTGATGAATGAGAGGGAGGAACAAGTTACCGAGCAGAGAAGCGCCATTGAGGTAGCCAGCACTGTAGGAAGTAACATTATCACTCCTGGGAATTCCAGCAATAGTAAGAGCTAAAGTTGCAGCATTGGTACATGCTGATCTATCTGCAGCCTGCAGGCAAGAAAATTTGGAAATATGTATGAATCTAAGTTCTTCATAACAAGGTTGAAAAGTAAGTGAACTATAAGTCTACATCTCTATGTTTCATGCTTAACCAAGCAGTCCAGATTCTTCAAGTTACTACCACTCAAGACACAACATTACACATTGACAATGTGTAGAGAAACCAAGATGGGGAAAATCAGCCTAATTAGGCAAAGTTCCTCCTATTGGTATTCATAAAACAAAAAGAACATAGTTACATTACAAAAAGAAAAATGGAGGTGAAACACTAGGTCATTGCTGAGTCTTTAAAAGTTTCCCATAATACCATTGGCCTTGTGTTTGAAGAGGGTGCTACCCAAAAGGAGTGGTGCAATAGTGTGAGCCATGGAGAGAGGGTGAGACCAGTTAACGTGAAATTGATAAAAGAGGATAAGAGACACCATAGCTTCTAAGCAATTGGTAGTAGTGAACAATAATTGGGTCTTGGAATTATTGGCACAAATGAGGCAAATAGAAGAGATAGCAGGAAGGGATCAAGAAAAACTTCCAAATTCTGTTTTGTAAAAGAAAACAAAAATAAGGGATATATGTGATTCTATGGCAAATGTGCAGGGAAAAGGCAAGGAAAGATAATATCGACCTACAGTATTTGTATGAAAACTAGTATATTAAGAGCTATGTCTGATGGATTTAATCATAAACTTTGGATAAAAATATCTATATTCACATAAAAACTAAGAATAATGAAATATATAGGTTGAAATCATAGCGGAGCATCTCAAAATATGATTGAAGAAAACCAGAGACCAAGGCATTAAATGTGTTAACATGCATTCGTCAATTGTCTGGCGAATAACAACGGATATCTCTATTGATCGTCTGAATGCAACAAATGCTATAAACTTGATTCAAAATAGATATAAATGCAGGTCTAACATAGTTTTTTCCATCAGTTTTTATTGTAAACCGATTTCACTGACCAAGGAATTTACTACACCTACAATGTACTAGTTCTAATCTACCCTAATCAATAAACTTGTTCTGAAGGGAATATTCTAAATGCTACATTTCCTGGTTCAAAATTTCCATAAGAAGCATCAAGCATCATCGAATCAGTCGCAGCAGGTCTATAATGTCGTATGGATTCTAGAAATTTAAAACATGATCTCCTCCATAAATTCTCTTGTTAGAGGCTCATGTGACTAAAATTTATCACAACTTTATCAAATTAGCTGATGGGTTATAGAAAATTTAATTATATCAATACTTCAACACCCATTGTTCAATTCATTTTAGAATGTGGGATTATTTTAGATTGTACCCGAGTAACTCACTCCTAACCTGCACTCATGCTCTTATTTAGTGGATTAACTACAATCACGATGATGGAATCAGAACTTGAACAGAACTAAAATTAGCATTCAAATACACCGAGTGGCAGCACACAGTATACATACACAGACACACACACACACAAACACAGAGATTAAAAGTAACTAGCCAGTCACAGTGTGTCAACCTAGGTTTTCTCACTAATGAAATTAGCCATGGTATACTCACAGCGCACCTGAAAGAGATCACAATTCCAGACAAAGGGTTACCAATGCACATTAAGAATTCAAACTTCGAAACAAGAGCATCAAGAAGAAAGTATAAGCAGAACTTCATCGCTCATTTGTTGAATCCAATTCTAGACCTATAAATGTAACAATGGAATTCATTCCAACTCTACAGTTGAAGCTATTTAAATAAATACCCAAATGAATTAAGAAAATATACAGCTCAATAATTGCTCAAGTTCATTGCGTTTACATTTTGAATGAGGTGCATACAAAACAATACAGCTGAAGACTTGTACCTCTCTTGGATCGTTTCATAAACAGCAGAACTAGTTCATAAAAAAATAGCAAAACGAAGAGATTTTGAAAGGCAGAAAGGGAAGTGAGAAACATTTTAAGGAAAAAGAAAAAAAGAAAGGGAAAATTATTTTTTAGTACCCAACTTTTTTTTTTCCTTTGAAGAATATTGTGTGCATGGTCTTGAGTTTTAAAAAGGCAACTTTTTAGTTTATGTTTAGCCTTTTAGTCTAGATGTTCTTGAAGTAAATTTTTTTCTTCTAACTTAGAAGGTCATATAATTATTTAAAAATAATAATAATTTTTTTTTGAGAGGCGTATTAAATCCATTTTTAAAAATTAGGAGACTAGAAAGATATATTTTGAAAATAAATTCTTCAAAACTCAAGGATTAAAAATATAATTTTATTTATTTATTTATTTTCTTTTACAACTTGAAACAAGTGAAACTAACCATCTTATTGTGTAACTAAGCTCCAACCTATTAACTCCATTCAGTGGGCCACATGATCCTTAATGTTTTCATTGATATGTTTTTATCATTAATAGATTGTTTTCATTGATGCACTTTTCTCATTAATAAATAAATTAATGAGTATTAGCAGTGGTGGATACAGAAATTTTATATAGGGGTACTACATGTAAAAGTCTAACAAAAAATATCTATAAATGAATGTAAAGAAAAAGTATTCATAACTTCATATGTTTTAAAATCGATCTCAACTCTTCACTTACTTCTGGTTTAAATACATAATAACATAAACAAAATGCAGCATCCTTTGAAATGCTATATTCTATCTAATTAGAATATTCACCCAACCAAGCTACGTTAAATCGTCTTGACTTTGCACCAAAATTCTAAAATGGAAAAGTACGATTTCAAGATTGACAAAGACCTTTTAGTAAATATGTTATAAGAACTTGATCTCGAATATTATAATTATAATCATAGATTTTGGTTCTTAGAACATGATCTGCAAGTAGTTTTCCTAGATTGATTTTTGTATAAGATCATTAGAATCCAAAACATTTTTCTTCAAAGATGTATAGTCTCTATTGTTGTTTTTCTTTTTATATTATTATATTCTATTATATAGATTTAAAGGCATAACAACTTAAAGTCTAAGAAGATTTTGAAATTCACTCATCAAATAATCCTATTGCTAGAACGGTGAAAAAATCATGATAAAAATAAATACAAGATATGAAATAAAATATTGCAAGCAACAGGAGTTGAACACTGCCTACTACCAATCAAACAACACGACACGCCAACAAGTCTACTTATATATATATATATATCTTACTTTATAATCTATATTAAATATATAAAAGATGGATAAATTGAGGGGGGCACGTGCTCCCGGCCCTTATGTGGCTCCACCAATGAGTATTAGTGATATGCTCCTATCTCATAAAAATTAAAGTCTATCACTAATAATTTATAAGGACTCATTTGGATTGATCGGAAAAAAATGTTTTTTTTTTTATAAAAAAACTCATTTTTATTTAAACACTTTTGATAAAAACTGATTAAAATATACTTGAAAAACTATTTTGAGTGGTTATCAAACACTCAATTTTCTTCCAAAATGACTTATTTTTTAAATTAAATACTTAAAAATATATTCTATACAAATCCTAAAATGCATTTGAAATTAAATTGGTACCCAGACCTTTGATAACAAGTTAACTACTACTCTATTAGAATATGGACCTACTTTCTAAAAAGGAGATTTTCAAAAATAGAAAATAAGGGAAATTAGTTACTCAAAATAGCTAAATAAATTTAATTTTCTTTGATAGAGGTTAATGAAGGCTGAAGTATCTATTAGTGATAGAAATCGATAGAAGTCTATCATCGATACAATATGATAGACACGTATAGAATTCTATCAGTATCTATCGGTATTTTTTTTTTACTATTTTTGTAAATAGTCTGACATTTTTTTTTTCTATTTATGAAAATTTCCCTTCTAAAAACGAAAACATTTAAGCCCACAGACTTTTATGCTACACTTAGTTGTTGTTGTTGTTTTTTTTTTTTCCTAATAATATCATTTTAGTCCTCAAACTTTAGATTTGGTTTAATTTCATCCTTTTGTTTTTTATTATTTATTTTTAGTTCATATAGAGAGTTCTTTTTAATCATTTTTCCATAAAATTTACTAATATAAATTTCGTGAGCATCTTCTTTATGAATTGTGAAATTATATTTTTATAGTGTATTTACTTGGATGAAAAGTAAGGACCCGTTGTTTTTAGGCATAATTGCTATTGAGTTTAGTTCGGGTCGTTTGTGGTGTTTTCCAAAGAAGATCCAGAGGTTTTGGGGCTAAAAATGTAGGAGAACAATGCAAAAATCAATCTGTACAGTAGGCTGTCAGTACAGGAATGTCGTGATGCTTCGATGTGACACAACAAAAAAGTTTTTGTAGTGCGCCGTGCTAGGGAATAGCATCACGACACTTTGAACAAGATGATAGGATGCATATCGGTTCGGTAATTTGGGGTTCGCGGTCTAGGAAGCTTGAACCGGCGGTTCGGTTCCTCATTCGGTCTAGCAATTTCTCATATATTTTTAATTATTATTTATTATAATTAGCTTTTAATTTAGTTTTTTAATTAATTAAACTAATATAAAAGTTATATTAATATAACTAATGGTTAGGAGGTCAATCTCGGTCTAAAATGTTGTTATTTAAATTATGCATTGGTATTTATTTATTTTTTAAATATATCATAATGTATGCTATATAGAGAAAATCCCACCATAGGATATGCATTTATTCATGCATCATATTTATTATAAATGTTATAATACAGTTGCATGAATTATCAAGAGCATGCTCATGCATTATATAATATAAGAGTTATAATATATGCATACATTAATAACATTACCATACATCATTTATATTAAAATTTTATAATATATAGTAAGAACGTATGGATAAATGTTATTTTCTATCATTATTTTAGTATATAATTGTTATGTATGATATGTAATAAAAAAATGGGATTGCGTGATGCATGACACCCCTTTAAGTTAATTATAAATGTTATAACTTTTCCAAAGTATGTTATTATATGTAATCTTATGTTTTAATTTGTTTCATTTTACTTCATAATAGTTATAAGTTTAATGAAATTAGAAATTAAAATATATAATAAATTGCATGCTAACATAAGTTTCAAATCATTTTTTAATTAGTCTAAAATTTGATTCACATTATACCTATGATCACAATATTTCTAATAAGATTAAAAATAAATTTAATCTTTTGATAAGTTTAATAGGATTAAATTGGTTAATAATAAAAGATTAAAATTGTAACAAATGTATCTATAAGGGACCTTTGTCTAAGGACGGTTCTGTCTAGGCTGGGGTCTTTAAGGTGACGAAAATAGAACACCCCTACCTGGGAATTGACCTGGCAGGTGAAAAGATAGATTTGTTACAAGCATGCAATAATTGATTAACATTTGCTAAAGTGATTAATGAACAATAATCAATGTTGTTTAACTATCCAAAGTAAACGTTACATTGGGTAAAGTTAATAATCACTTAGTAAAAAATAATTAGCCGTATTTTTCTAAGTTAAATAACCCTAGGTAAAACACTTAGTGTGAGAAAAATGGGGTATATGATACTTCAATTTTTCAATCACGTTTCTCCCTAAAAGTTCACACCATGAGATCTATACTCGGTTGAGGCACCTTTGCTTGTGTCCCCCTATGGGTGGTGTTTGTATAAGTCAATAACAAGTTGAATGGAGAGGGTGTTTATAGTAAGTGGGAGTGGGACGTATGTCAACACATCCCACGGTCTCTCTTATTAGTTTGTAGTAAACTTTCATGCTTGGTTTCGAGCCCTACGGATGACATTTACATGACTTTTTTTACTTAAACTCCAGAAATGGACATGATTGTTTTAGTTTTTGTCCCAATCGATTTTTCCTTACGGTTGGCTCATTGGGACGAAACTCTAGAATCTAAAATGAGGGGTTACTCTTCTAAGAAAAATGTTAAGCTAGTTAACAATTTTTTGGACTAAACAATGGCGACTAATAATTATAGGAACAAGAGTTGTTCTGGTGTAATTATTGGTTGAGATAGTCTTAATTTAGTGAAGGGGTAACTGATCACCCTACGATGACTTTTACCCATTCCACTAAAGCATCATTGCAAAAATAGATTTCACATAGGATGCATTAGATTATTTTGCTATTGATTGGTTGTTTAAATTGGTAATGCTTGTATAACTAATATAAATAAATTGTACGTTTTCAGAAATTTCAAATATGACAATTGCTACAATTTGCTTGCCGACAAACTTAACGGTGATAATTACGCTACCTGAAAAAATATTATCAATAAAGTACTTATCATTGATGACTTGAGATTCGTCCTAGTTGAGGAATGTCCTCAAGTCCTACCTGCCAATACCACCCGAAATGTTAGGGAGGCATATGATCGATAGGCTCAGACGAAAATGAAAGACCCGAGCATACATCTTGGCAAGCTTTGAAGTCTTGGCCAAAAAACATGAACCCATGCTCACTACCCATGAGGTAATGGAGTCCCTGAGGGGAATTTTTGGACTATAAAGACTACCCATGAGGTAATGGAGTCCCTGAGGGAAATTTTTGGACTATAAGGATAAAAGTCCTATCGCAGTGGAAAGCACAGAACCAAAACTTACTATTAATTTGGGATTTCTGAAATACCCAGACAATTCAGAAATAATACCAAAGAAAAACAAAAATTAGCCTACTAAGAACGTAAGCATGCTTAAAAATACCAGAAAGGGATAATAAACCTTTACCCTTGTAGAACCAAGTGAGAATCCAATTCTCCAAGTGGGATTTTAGAATACCACCAAAAGAGTAACCTTCCTATCTTTTGAGAAACATTTGGTAATTTGTTTGTGGGAACCAATTGAATTGGGAAAAAGAAAAGGGAGAAGGAGGAATTTTCTTTGAGGGAAGTAAAAAGGCTAGTTCTGTGCTAAATTTTTCTCTTTTTTCCTCTGTGATAAAACTATTTTTTTTATCAATCGAGATAGAGAGGGAGAGAAACGTGGAACCACCCACATTTTTAGATAATTCCCCTACGTGGGAGTTATTTATTTATTTAATTAATTAAATTATTAATTAATAAATAATCATTACATTAATTAAATCTAATTTAATTAATTGATTTCATTTAAATCCTATTAAATGAAACATCTCTCACATTTTTTAATTCAATTAATTTAATGAAATGAAATGAAATGAAATAATTATTAAATTCTCCAATTAAATTATCTCCAAATTAAATATCAAATTATTAATTTGGCTTACATTTGAATCATATTCAATTGTATTTCTCTCATAACCTATAGTTTTAAATATGAATTCCAATTCATTAATAATTGAACTCCAAAAATATTTAATTCTCCTATAAATTAATTTGAATCATGTTAAAAAATAAATTTATATTATAAAGTTTAATTAAGATATAAATTTATATTTTATAATGTATTATTATATTTATATTATTTTTGTCACACCCCTTCCCAGATTACCTCTTAATCCGAAAAGAGATGTGAAGACGACAATTGCCAACCCTCTTATGACAACTGCTGTCCAACATACTCTTAAAAACCTGTCCTTAACACATGCTAAACCTGATTAGCAGTTATAAATCTCTAGAACTTAACATACAAACTCAACAACAACTCAAAGCATTCAAATTACTATTAATTAGAATATCAACTTCAGAATACTTAACAGTTTCAGAAAAACCAAACTTATTTACAACTTCTGTTCAACACACACTCTACCCTGTTTCCCATGACATAAACATAAAGACTGGATTAACAAAACACGATGAGCCATGTAAGTTTCACATTTTCTGAAGGTCTGAGAAGTGACTGACTGGTAGAATTGCTAAGCCTCGGGATGTCGACCGCTACTTGGAAAGAAAAACATTAAAAAGAGTGAGCTAGAAAGCCTAGTGAGTGATTTCTTTTTTTTAAAAAAACATACTTTCATAACTCATAGTATAAACAACTTTAAAATAAAACGTTCTCATTAACATACCAGGGTTCAGAAATAACATTTAAAAAATAAAGAAAACATTACATAAAAACTTTGGTTTGAAACACATCAATATATCCTGTAGAATACCTCTACTCCCTCGCCTGAACATGTGGGAGAGCCCTTTTGCTCAATCCCTAATAACCTTAGTTGAGAGAAAGCCCTTTTGCTCGATATCATCAACATCGATAACATAATTCTTACGTGCACGTAGAGCTGAAAAAGATCCTGCTTACTTTACTATACCTTTGATAGCAAGGATCATCATATAACTGGGTACCTTACCATACCTTCGGTACCAAAACTTAGGAGTAGGTTTTCATATCATTATACATGTTAACATCATTTGATAGCATGCTTTCAAACTTATAAGAATCAATGGATAATTCATGTAAATGCTAAGTCATGTCATAAAAACTCAAGTAAAACACATGGGGATTTCTTATAACATTATCTTTAGAAACATTAGCCATATGCTTAACTCAATTTCCATTACTAAAAACATGCGTTGAATATTTAAGTAAGAGCAACTATGCGTTGGGTATTCATAAGTAAAACACTTAGAAAATATTTTGAAAACTAGTCACTCACTGTCTTAAGCTACTTATCCAAGGGGTCTATAGGTCTCCTTTATTTACGTGTGCACTGAAATAAAGAAAGACCCCTTGGTCAGTATAATTAGCTCCCTTTTGAGCTTAATGCATAAACTTAACTTCATCGCATAATAATAATTTGTCACATCATAACTAAGTTCAGTGCATCATAACCCATCTTCACAGCATCAAGTATCCTTAGCCATCTTACCTTATAACTTAGTTGGAACTTTGGATATCTTTCCTCAGGGTGCTCGGATAAGAACTGAAACACTTTCTTAACCTATGCGATGAAAGTCTATTATGCGACATACTCAGAGCGCCTTAGTTGTGAACTCTTTGTCCATGCATCAATGCATATCATCAATTGATCAACTGCTTGCTTGTTCTTCGTACGTAGTTGCCTACTTATTTATCCACAACACCATTTCAAATTTCAATATTCCAGATTTCATAACTTTAATTCCAGCATTCAACTAGTTAAACTCTCTTTAACTAGTTTGCCCATAAACATCTTAACTTTCACTTACCTTAGAAATTGAACGTTATCCCTTTTTGAATTGATTGGAATTTCCTTCAACTTTCCTTCAGCTTGATAAGAACTCTTCAAACTTCAAAGTCTTCAGGTGGCAGCAACACTTTTTCTCTTAGGCGTAAGAAAATTTTGGCAAACCATTTCTCTTCTTCATCAAGTTAATTTATACTTAGGTTTGCATGGCATTTCAGCCCAATTATAAGCTACCTAACATACTTATCTTTTAATTGACGTCTGCAAGGCTGTCACATGGCTTGCTTACCAGTTAATTAAGCTAAACTCCTCAACTTAACTTCATCGCATGGCCTTGTCACCACTTAAACTTCTTTCTATCAACCCATACTTCTACTATTTGTCATATCCTTTGAGCGTCACCTTCAACGCATGATCTTCTACCGCCTCGTTTGTTAGCTTAGTCTCAACATTGCTATACAAGGTTGGTCGCATACTTTCTTCATACCACTTTGTTGAACTTAGCCATAACGTCCCCTTCTTGAATCTCTGGTCGCATAGTTCAACAGAATGGGCCGCAAGCCTTACAGCTCCAACGCATGGAGTCTTTTATTTTCTTTAAGTGTTAACTTCTTCCTTCTTCACCCGAGAACTCAACATTCCATACTTAACATAATTTCTTGTCCCTTTTTTCCAGTTTTCCATTGTCTAAACTTCTCAAACACTCCATGCATTGATTGTGCTTACAACTCGAATGCATATACTCATAACATTTAGAAAATTTTTCCTCTCTTAACATTTCAAACGTATCATTCATTACATACTTAGCTTACTTTTGCATTAGTCTTAATAGACATCTTCAATACATAATTAAGAGAACTTAAGCTTAATTAACTAGTAAAACAAGTTCATGGGTTTAGAATTGTCCTAAGTGAATTTGAACATTTAAAACTCTATTTAAAACATAGTTATCTTAATTCCCTTTACGAGCTAGGAAGGGGATCTCATGGACCTATAGATCAGAAGCTCTAACGATATGAGATTAATTGGCTAAACTCATTAACCAATTAAACAATATTCGTTAACTGTGGGTATACTCCACTAAAGACCCATAGTTACTCTCTTCTCACTGCAGGTATATTTTCGTGTCCACGGATATAGACCAATGACAGAAAGTTGGTCCTTCACAAGTGTTCGTAACACCTAGGTCAAATTACCATTTTACCCCTAGGTTACCTATCCTTAAGTAAGGGTCTTTGTGAAAAAGATACCTTCCTTCCGTCTTCCCTTTCCCAATTTTGCTTGGTTTTCCCCTGCCAGTCCCTAGTGTTCAAACCTCTGTGATACAAGATATACTTACTCTGACGACTTAGCTTTTTCCCCTTTAATTCCTTCAACCTTTCCTTTGGGATTTCTTATTAACCCAACTAGATTATTATAGCCAAGGTTTACCCATCTTGGGGTAACCTCCATCCCATCCTAGCATAAGGACTTTGGCAGATTCTCATGTTTCATTATTCATATTTGATGTCCTGGGACATAGATACTCGAGATATTCGCTATGAATTGCCAAAGTCTTCATACTTCTCCATTGTTCCAATCAAATCCGAAAAATGAGAAAGAAATCAGGACAAAGTGGGTATTGTGTCCCCTTAAGCTATAAGGATAAGGTAGGCCGCTTATTTCCATCCAAAAATCGGATCCCTAGGCCGCCTTTCTAGCTTGCCTTGTGTTGCTAGGAAATGCCTAAGCCTTTTTCGATTTCAAGGCTTTCACCCTGAAAACAGAACTAGACCCCGTTCCCTCTATGTCCATTCAATCTGAATCTTGCTGCATGAATGCACAGTAAGACCAGGAATGCCCTATTTGATCTCTTCCTCTCCCATCAAGTTCACCCGCACTAGCACAGAGAGCTTCAGGAAAAGAGAGATGGAACTCCACACCAACGGTGACCATGTCGTTGTTTGGTTTGAGCTTCCGCCCTACTATGTGCTAAAGAAGAAGCCCTAACCTGATCCTACTTCTTCCTCAATGGTACTTCTTTAAGTTTAAGATAGCGCCAGTCGTTCCATAGGGAGAGGAGCGATGTAATTGAGCTCGACCATAAGGAGAGGAACGATAATTGAGCTCGAACGAGGATCCCTTTGAAGAAGGAATTGAGAGTCATATTCCCCCCTAACCTAACTACGGCTTAGTTTGCCGAGTGTTCCAAACCTTAGCTTAGGTAACTTTCCGAAACCTAAGTAGTTGCCAGCTGCGTTGAGTTCACCAGCACTAGCACTAGTATATGGTGATATCCAACTCGAAAGCCCGAACACAAAAAAACCCTTCATTATTATATTATTAGATAAAGGGTAAAGGAGAAAAAACCAAAGCGTCGAAGCTAATAAATGCGAGAAACGTCGAATAGGAAAAACTTGGTATATAATCCAGCCCCGACTTGCATAGGTCCTTGGTTTGACCTCTTGTAGTGGCCCTTTTGTTGGATTTTATGTCCTAAAACTCGTAGTTTGTAAATTAATAAACATATTCTGTTTTGTTTTTTGATAAAGTTGTTATTGAAATTGTAATCTTGAATCCAATAAACTAAGATCCTGAGGCTATTTAATGTAGTTTGAACTTTATGTAGTGACATAAATGTGGATCAAGTTCAAATATATAGCCAAAATGGTCTATAGTATATGAATAAGGTTAGGCAACTTATTATGGGACACTGGATGCGGCCCACTTTGTAGTTAGTACAAACGATTTGATCCTGAATCGTTCATATAGAGATATGTGAGTGAGGGCATCCTATGCAATGAGTTTGCATAAGACTGAACCATGAAATAGTCATTTTTTATGTTCTAAATGCCGTTTCATGTATAAAACTGACTATTTCGTTAATTGATGACCTAGGTAACTTAATCTTCATACCTGTCTCTTATACACATCTAGATGTGTATAAGAGACAGACATAAGACTGAACCATGAAATAGTCATTTTTTATGTTCTAAATGCCGTTTCATGTATAAAACTGACTATTTCGTTAATTGATGACCTAGGTAACTTAATCTTAATCCTGAGCTAACTATGAACTCCTGTTCACTCGGAATTATCCTTAGATTTGTATAGGTGAGGTCAGCTCAATATCGCTAGCTCAATAAGCCTCCCATTTCAGGGGTAAGATCGGGTGGATAGCTGGGAACATAGGGTGCAAGACGGAATTCACTCCTACCCGTTATAGGGATAGTAGATAGGCTGTCTCTTATACACATCTAGATGTGTATAAGAGACAGCTTTAGTACTGAATCTAGGTCTTGAACAAGGGGCCCTACCATCTCCTTGGCCCCAGAGGGATTCGGTTTATAGGTTGGACCTTAAACCAATTGTTTATTAGAGGATCAGTGGAACTTAAGGAACAAGATGTAGTCTTAGGGGTAAACCAGTTTTTATGACCTAGCCGAGATTACGAACAACCTGTGAAGGATTAGCTTACTAATCATGGTTATGTCAAATGGACACAAATATATCTATAGTGAGGGGAGTGCATCTAAGGGACTATAGTGGAATGACCCGTTAGTTAACGAATGTTGATTAGCTCCGTCTAGAGAGTTTAGCCAGCTAATCTCGGATCGTTGGAGCCCATGATCTGTCTCTTATACACATCTAGATGTGTATAAGAGACAGGAGTTTAGCCAGCTAATCTCGGATCGTTGGAGCCCATGATCTATAGGTCCATTAGGTTCCCCTACTAGCTCATATGGAATAAACTGAGAACAGTATGATAGAATAATTCGAATTGTTCGAATTAGGTAAAGAGAGAGAAACCGACAAGTATATGTGATATAGTGGTTGGGTTTTTCAGTTTAGAGATAGAACTTTAATATTTAAATGTGATTTAAATATCAAGAATATGAATATGTTCATATTCGGAAGCTCGGAAATAATGGAAATGGTCAAAGATGTAAAAAGTCAAAGAGTTGCCTTTTGACTTTGAAAAGTCAAACTTTGACCGACCTTGTATTCAAATGTGATTTGAATTTTGAGAAAATGAATGCGAATTCATGCTCGGGAGGTCAAAATTAGTCAACACGGAAAAAATCATAAAAAGTCAAAATGTTGGCTAGGTGTTGGATATTTTGCCCTTTGACTAAAGTTAGTGGGATAAAATGTTAACACGCAAATGACTATTTTTCCCTTTGACTAAAGTTAGTGGGAAAATCCAAACTTTTGTTGGATAATTCCACTAACAAAATAGTGGGCTAGGTGTTGGCTTATAGTGGAGACATGAAGCCCACTAAGATAGTGGATTATAGGTGTTGAGTTTTTATGGATTTGTTTCATGCAATTGTTGCATGGTTTTTTCTATAAAATGGGCTTTTGAATTTAAATAAAAGAGTTTTGACAATTTGCCAATTTTTGTTTTCAAAATTGGGCAGAAAAAACAAACCTAAACCCTACCCAAATTCTCCTTCATTTTCCATCTCCTTTCTCTCTCTCGGTTTTCTTCATCCACTAGGTTCCACAATCCGGTTCTGAGTCTAGAGGATAGTAGGTCAACTCTAGTGGTGGTCTGTTTGTGTTCGGGTCGAGATTCAACGAGGAAAAGCAGATTTCGGGAGCTTCAAGATAATTATATTTACTGTTTTTTCCCTTCAATTGCATGGTAGTTTTCTTTGAATTAAAAGCAATTAAAGTGTAATTAGATCTTAATTTCACTGCGTATGTCTCATGTTCCATCATGTGGTATTAGAGCATGCTAGAATTACGCTCAATTGCTTTTGGTGTGTGTGTTTTTCCTATCTATTCAAGTGTTGAATGAAATGTGGACTAAAGTGGATTTATTATGATTTTGGCATTGTTTTTCTCTAAATATATTGTGGAAATTTGTAATTAATCATATGTTTATGAGCATTAATGTGTGAAAAAGGGTCTATAAATTTGTTGGAGTCATTAGAGTTGAAATTAGGCTGTAATTTCTTGATTCTGGGAGAGAGAAAAACAGCAAATTGGAGATAAATTACTTACAGACCCGAATTTTTCCACCAGACCCGACCCGACCCGGTTCGCCACTCGGATTCTCTTGCACGTGCGTTTGGCTTCGAACGCTTGCCTAGTCGGATTCGACCCAAGCGCCCGTCCACTCCGATTCACGTGACCCGATTCGAAGCTGCTCGTGCGCCCGTGTGCTCACTCTGCCTCTGTCGACCCGACCCGCACCTTCGTTGACTATGCCAGCAGCCATTGACCAGCCAATCCAGACAGTTTGGACCGGTTCGTTTGACCTGGTTGAGCCAGTTTGACCGGTTCAACTTGGTTTTTGGAGTTTTTGGGCCGGTTCGAGAGTATTTTGGCCGGTTCAAGATGGTTCAAAGTGTTTGAAACCGATTCCGGGAAGCTGGTTGCTGAATTTTGTAATAAATTAGTTATTTGTTTGTTTTTAATGCCAAAATCGGTCCACTTTAGTGTTGTTTACCTATTATGCATGTGATGTATAATGGTTTTTTATTATGTGTGCATATAGTATGCCATATAGTTTTAAAATCCCACCATAGAAAAAGCATGTGACATGCATTTGTTATATCTTATAAGTGTTATAAAATATATATTATGCATGCTTAGTTTTAATATAAGTGTTATATTAAAGCATGTTTGATTGAAGGAAGTATGTTATAGATGAATGCTCTAGGGTTATAATTGTTATAAAATAACTAGACTTCTAAAATCTATAACAAAGATAAGATGCATGCTCATTTAGGGTTAACCATCGAACAATCCCAATTTTCATAGAAAATAGGTCGATATCTTGTAAAACCGAAGTTACAAGAAAACTTACCCGGCAAGATCTTGGCAAAAAGTTCAGATAAGATATAAAGACCCGACCCCTAGGACTTAAGTTAAGGCCGTTACTAAAATACATGCATGCATGGCACTTAAAACCGACACTCCTTTATGTTGAAATAAATGCTAAATAGATAAGGAAGTTCAAAAGTCTTTATAATACAAACGTTTAAAAAAGAATAGGGTACCCATAAATCAAAAGGGTTATAATAAATATGAAAAAAAAAACAATTCTTACTAATAAGTTTCAAACATCAAAACTAACATTAAGAGAAATATGAAAGAACAATTTAAATCTCATTATGCGGAGCGTAAAAACTAGTCCCAACGGCTTGAATCAGAATTCTACTTGGTCCATCGCTGGTGCATCTCTACCCTTACCTGAAACAACAACATGAGAAAGAGAGTATAAAATACTCAGTAAGTACTTCCACTTACGGGTCAGGCTGGGCATCTATGTCCTCTAGATACCCACTCGGTGAAATATATAAACTGCTCTAGTCCTCATTGGACACATATGCACATGAAACAAGAAGGAGACTAAGTCCTATCCTACTGTAATTAAGTATGCCACATCCTGGGTACATTCGAGAAGAGAGCACGAGAGCACAACTGGTGAATCCCGAAGGAGACACAAACTGGTGAATCCTGAAGAAACACAAACTGGTGAAATCCGAAGGAAACACAAAATCTAATGGGCATCTAACTAATCAGTAAGGACATTTACGCAAGGTCTCAACATCAAAATACCATCACTGTACGAATCTATGACATACATATAAACCCCAACATCATGGCTCTACAACATACCACATATACACAACTCATGAAGCAATAAGTATAACCTCAACATCATCAGATCAAATACAACCATGGAAGCACATACCATCTCATACTAGCATTTAAGTGTCTATGTGCATAAATAATAATTCGGATCTCGTAACAGAACATACTTTAATCATGTTATATTATCAATCTTTCATGCTGTCATTGCCAGTAACCTTCATTTAACAATGCTTGAAACATCTAATGCTTGGCCCGTGGCAGTTCCAGTAGTAAGAATTACTTACCTCTAATCACAACTTTAGAAACTAGTAAACTTAGGCATCTTCCGTGCCCGAAGCAACCGAAAACCCACGAGATCACTTAAATCACCCACAACGAAACATCAAAAGTAAGATTCTCCTGAAACTTTAATCTGAACACCAAAATTTTAAATGGGTAATCAAGAACGTTCAACGAAACCAAAAAAACTTACACCAAACTCAAATTCTGGCGAAAACCTAAAAACGGTAGTGAATCGATGGGAAAAGCTGTGGGTGTCGGCCAGATCTGAGAAGCGGTCCTCGGCAACAGAATCCCTGTGCGAAACGAACAGGTCTGCGAAGCAGTCATCGCGGCTAAACCCAAAGTGGCAGCTGGACGAGGGCACGCGTTGGGCCTAGCGGTGGCGATGTTGGCTCGATTGAGAAGGACGGTCGAACA
This sequence comes from Benincasa hispida, assembly GCF_009727055.1. Taxonomy (NCBI): domain Eukaryota; kingdom Viridiplantae; phylum Streptophyta; class Magnoliopsida; order Cucurbitales; family Cucurbitaceae; genus Benincasa; species Benincasa hispida. The sequence goes on along the minus strand of NC_052349.1, from coordinate 7,485,627 downwards.
GGCGCGACGCAAATGTTGATGTGTGAAAAAGTGGCGTGGACGCGACGACACCTCAGGCGCAGGTGGCTAGGGCGCTCGAGCGACAACGTGAACGATCGAAAGTGGGATGGCGACTCAGACACAGTTGGCCAGGGCTGATAGTGTGGCGTGCAGTTGAGTCTCGGCTGGAGGAGAGGGTTTCGGCGGCCATTTATCTTCACGAAGAAGAAGATGAAATTTTCTTCTTCTTTTTTTTTCTTTTTTTTCCTTTAGCACGCTTCTCGAGGGAGAGATTAATATATATATTATAATATTATAATAATTATATATATACATATTATTTATTTATTTATATATACATATTCTCTCTCCCAAAATTTCAATTTCTCAAACTTCAAAAAATGAATTCAGTTTCCAAAATAATCCACTTTTCTTAAACTAAAATCCAATTTCCAATCTTTTCAAATATTTGCTTTGATGATTCTCAAATAATATATATATATATATATATATTATATTTAAAATTCTTTCCTCTTCCTCTTTAAAATCCAAATTTCAAAATCTAACTCAATTCTCTCCCTTAATATCTCAATTTTGACATCGACTTAAATTAAATTAATGCGACAATAAAAATCCAAAATTTTCCTTTAAACCACATAATTTCAGAATTGACAAAAAGTCCTCAATTAATACAAAAATTCTGAATTTAATTCTATAAACTGACAGATGTTACATTCTTCCCTCCTTAAAGAACTTTCATCCTCGAAAGTTCATTCCTGAAAAAGCTCTGGGTACTAAGCCCTCATCTCATTCTCTCACTCCTAAGTGGCTCCTGAACTGATGATTCTTCCACAGGACTTTCACAAGCGACTCTCCTACGGCGCAATGTCTTTACTTCTCTGGCGAGAAATTAATACAGGCTTCTCCTCGTAGCTCAAGTTGTTCATTCAACTGCAATGGCTCAAAGTCAACTACGTGGAACGGATCTGTCACCATACCTTCCTCAAAATAGAAATGTGGAAGGCAATTATGAATTGAAGACAGTGCTGGAGGTAATGTCAATTAGTAAGGCTACAGGCCAATCGCTCTAAGCTCAAGAAGTTAAGAGAACGTAACTCAGCTATTCACTTTCTCTGCCAAACCTCATAATACCTTTTATAGGTGCCACCCTTAAGAACACTTTATCACCAATCTCAATTCAGGTCCTTACGTTCTCACACTCGGCATAGCTTTTTCTGTTTGCTCTGAGCTGGTTGCATACAAGCTCTGATCTTCTGTATTGCCTCATTCGTGTCTGCACTAGCTGCAGGCCTAGCATTCCTCTCACCAAACCTCACCCGGCATACTGAAGACTTGCATTCTTTCCATATAGAGACCTCAAATGGCCATATGCCAGTGGCAGTCTGATAGCTATTTTAATATGCGAATTCCATTAAATGCAAATGGAGTCCCAACTCCTAAAATCTAGTACACAAGCGCACAACTTTATCTTCCAATATTTGGTTTAGCCGTCCTATTTGACCATTCATCTAGGGAAATTTGGTACCAAAATCCAATCGAGTATCCAATGCTAACTAGAGACTCTTCAAAAAAACCTACAATGCAAAAATGAGGGCATCGTTTGAATAGCTAAAAAAACTAGTACAAAAGAGGTGTATACAACCCCCTTCCATTAATACTATGAAACTATAAGATATGAAATCAGCAACCACTTCTACACGTCCGAGCCTGAAGAATGTGAAAAACGGTCATTGAAAGTTAAGAAAGTATTCTATCCACTAAGAACATACATTTGAACTTACAATTTTGTCACTGGGAAAAAAATCATATGTTGCAGTGGATATAAACTGGTCATAACTATATGAATCGCGTCATATGAAGATACCGTACCAGAACAAAATCTGGGCAACTGAAAACTGTTTCTACTTAGAAGTGTCGATCGTGATGCCGTTTCTTATGGTCTACATGCCTGCAGATAAGCACTCTGTCTAATTAAGTCTCACTTCATGAGAAACTTATCAATAAGGCTCATATACTGATCATGGGGCTATTATAAACTGCTTAAGTCAATCTCATATTATTCTTTAGCCTTAAAACATCACATACATTATTGTAGACCTATTGCGCGGATGAGTCTAAATTCCTCTGAAAATGAGGTTTTTGAAGTCTCTGGATGGCTAAAGCATCAAATCAATTGATAACACATTTTCATACCTCGTTAATAACCGTAATTGCATTCCCGAATTAGTTTTTTTCGATAAAACCGTTCTGATTCAAATAAGTCATAACTTGACTTTACTACAATACTCCACATAGAGCTAGTTAACTCATTGCCCATCGCAAGAGAAAACATACTATCCTGTATCGGCTTTAAACACACCTATAGCAACTTCTTGTTTTCAACAATCAACTTTTATTAAAGTCTATCCCTTATGCCAATGGGTGATATTGGAGATCCAATTACTTAACTTTTGTGCATTATACCATAATTTTGTCTACCTTGCAGTTGGATTAAGTTCCTTTTTTCAATCAAATTAAGAATGGTCTTGCTAGTCATGTTTCTAAAACTTGTCGACAACACAAAAAGGCCCAAGACCTAAATCTTCTTACATGCCACTTCATAGATGTTTTAGACGTACTATATGCTAAGCTCGGGTAACATAACATGATATGGTAATCAATTAGTCATCGAACATATGGACTATTACTAGTAACTCCATTTAAACTATCCCTATCAACACTTACTTTTCACATCGGCTAACAGATTTCTTGTGTTAAAACATGTTTTCATACCAATTCACCTACATAAGGCAGCTTCCATCTAAACATATTGATCCTAAAGTATTCCATATTGATAATGAGCGTATTCTTTTTTACACAAAACAAAATAACTTGTACCCCTGCTTATCAAGGCTTAAACCATACTTTAACTAGGAGTTTCGGAACACATTAAATTTCTTTTCTCTTTCGCAAAAGAGGTACAACTTCTTAGATACTTTTCCTCTCATTCACAGCTTATCTCTGAATAAAACGCTAAATTCAAGGACACACTCGCGCCTTTTTCTTTTCCTCTTCCTGGAACAATAATCTTTTACTAAAGTTATATTTTACTTAACTCTCACAATAATGTCTTATTCATCTACTGCACCTAAGAAATTCCATCTTTGTAGAGTTCTCTTTGCCAATTTGCATATGGTTTACACTCTAAAAGACTTTGTTTTCTTCAAATCTGTTTAACTGGATCTCCTTTAACACATAAGGCTTGGGTTTAGTCTAGATATACTAAAAATAATCCTAACCTAAACAAATAACACCCTTGCTTTAACCCATTTAAGTCCCAAGGTTCATGTCACATTATTTTAGCTATCCATAATGACAGATCTACCGTAAGTTAAGATATTACCAAAAGAACTTATATAATTACACATACTTTACCTAGTTATCAAGCGTAGTCATTACCTAAATTATTATGACTTAATAATCCTTTTCTAAAACATTCTTCTCGGAAAATGTTTTTATTTCAGAACTTTATAAATCCATAGTACTCTTATCTTTTTTCATGGACATTATGTGAGAGACGAGACGAAACTTATATTTATAGACCTTAATGATGAAGCTCATCGATAAATGTGGGCCTGTGAAGAATTTAAATACTATCACACTGCACGAGAATAGGGAAGAAACGTGAGCGACAGTGACAGACATAACATAAACAACTAGTCCTTGGATCAATTCTTGTCTCGAAACAATTTTATTCTTTGGCTTAAAAACATTTAAAATACCTTCATTCCTAAATTGTCAAACTCTACATAGTTTCATCAATCTTTAAGCATTGCTGAACTGAGATAATATATATTTGCTTCGATGTTTCTAACAATAATTTTCTTTCCATGGAGAAAAAAAAAAAATTTTTTTTTTTTAAAACCCCCTCCCTAGTGCCAAGTGATCTCATAAATTTTATTCTATTTTATTTTTTCTCCTTTGTAGTGTCGTACTGATAAAATCCTTTTATAATACTTCTTACGAAGTCACTAAACCTAGCATTAGAACATAATAGTGCCATTTAAGCTAAACAAAATATTTTAATGTACAACTATCATAAAACTTGTAAAATCTCATAGACGTACCTAGCGATGACAAGGAATCCCGTTATGGGCCACAGGGATACTCTAGACTTACATGGTAAGCTCAAGTCTAAAACCCAAATGGGCTTGAATACCAACTGTAACGACCCGACCCCTAGGACTTAAGTTAGGCCGTTACTAAAATACAATGCATGCAGCACTAAAACGACACTCCTTTATGTTGAAATAAATGCTAAATAGATAGGACAGTTCAAAAGTTTCTTTATTAAATACAAACGTTAAATACAAGAATAGGTCCATAATCTATAAAGGTTAATACATAAATATGAAAAAAAAAAAACAATTCTACTAATAAGTTTCATAAATCAAAAACTAACATTTAAGAGAAATATGAAAAGAATTTAAATTCATTATGCAGAAGCCGTAAAACTGTCCAACGCGGCTTCGATCACGAATTCTAGCTTGTCTTATCGCTGGTGCCATCTCTACCCCTTACCTGAAACAACAACATGAGAAAGAATGAGATATAATAAATACTCAGTAAGTTAATCGGGCACAACTGGAGGTCAGGCTGTGTGGGCATCTATAGTCCTCTTAGATTACCCGCCTCTTGGTGAAATATATAAACTGCTCTATGTCCTCATTGGACACTATGCACATGAAAGCAAGAAGGAGACTGAGTTCATCCTACTGTAACTTTAAGTATGACCACTATCTCTAGGTTGATTCCGAAGGAGACACAATTAATCCGAGACACATGGTGAATTCCTGATAGAAGAACCAAAACTGGTGAACTCCCGAAGGAAACACAAAAATCTAATTGGGCATCTAAAACCTATCAGTGTAAGGACATTGCACAGTCATCAACATCGATAAACCATCACTGTACGAATCTATGCATACATATAAACCCCAAATCATGGTCTACAACATACACATATACCTCAACATCAATGGTTCTACAAACAATACATGTATAACCTCAACATATTTCAGATCAAATACAAACCCCATCGGAAGCATCATACCATCTCATACTAGCAATTTAAAGTTCTATGTGCATAATAAATAAATTCGGAATCTTTCGTAACAGAACTACTTTAATATGTTATACTATCAATCTTTTCATATGCCTGTCATTCACTGCCATAACTTCTCAATGTTAACATGCTAATAAATCTAATGTCCTGGCCGTGGGGCAGTCAGTAGGCAAGATTATTACCTCCAATACAACTTTAGAACTAGTAAGCTTAGGCTACTTCCCGTGCCCGACCAGAAACCGAAAAAACCACGAGATCACTTTAAATCCCCCCACAACGAAAACAGAAAAAACGCTCAAGATTTTCCCTTGAAACTTGGAATCTTGAATCCAAAATTTATGGGTAAATATTGGGAGCCAAATTTAAATGGGCAATAAAGAACGTTCAAGAAACCAAAAAAAAAAAATTAACAACCAACTTAAAATTGGCGAAAACCCAAACGGTACGTGGATCGATGGGAAAAATTTGGTGGGTGTCGGCCAAGATTTGAGAAGCGTTGTCGATATAGAACCCCTGCGAAAAAACGAACAGGTCTGCGAAGCAGTCCATCCGCGGTTGGACCCAAACTGGCGGACTGGAAAACGAGTGACACGCGCTGGTCCTGACGGTGGTGGTGTTGGCTCGATGCGAAGGACGGCCGGACAAGGCGTGGCGCAAACTGTTGCTGTGTGAAAAGCGGCGTAGGACATGCGACGATACCACAGGCACATATGCCTAAGGGTTGTCGAAGCGACGGCGTGAACGGTCGAAAGTGGGAGCGGCGTCGGAACGCAGTTTGGCAAACGG